>NW_009260151.1:27567-35273 GCF_000687185.1 Egretta garzetta
AAGGTGGTGTGAGGGCTACCAGAAAGGCTGGTGGGGAGACAAGAGGCTACTGGATGAGGAAAGCACGTGTTTTACCAGCTGCTACACGTATGCAGAGAAGTCAGAGGCCACTGCACTGTACCCTGCAGAGGGGAGCAGCTTCTCAGCTCAATCACCATGAGCACTGCATGAAGAAGGGATGGGGACAAGTTTGTTTTACCTTCACCTACCTGTAGCGCCCAACTTTCACCCAGACTACTTCCTTGTAGTGTGGCTTTTTGCCTGCCTTGCAATCATTACAATACCAGCTTCCCTCTGGCATCTCAATGTTTAGACACTCACGGTGAAATGCAGCCGGGCACGACTCGCAGCATAAAAGGCTGCCCCCTGCAAAGAAAAGGAGGAGGAATTTATCAGAGTCACTGTGCAGAAGCCCTGGACTCCACATGTCCAGACAGAAACAAATGAAAAAAGGGGATGATGCTCTTCTGCAAACCCTTTCAACAGCTCATGCCCTACTCATGCTACACAACCCTTTTAAGGATCCAGAAAATGTTCTAGCCTGAACCTGGACTTAAATGGGGACGGATAAGAGCTGTTCTCTGCAATTCTCACGGGCACAGTCTGGACAGGCAAAGCCTCTGCCTGCTCTAATGACTTCTTGTCAGGGCCTTGCTTGGTGACAAAGGACCCAGCACAGACCATCTCACCTTCTGAGCAGACAAAGCACCAGCTGACGTTGACGTGCTCATGGTTGCGGCAGCCCCTCCGTGCAGTGAAGTGATTGGGGCAGATGATGCTGTTGGAGGCGAGAACCACAGACCCAGCAGCGAGGCAGAAGTCGTTGGAGTGGTATGCAACTGGACATCGCACACAGCGCATCAAGCGACCTAGCACCAGAACATGTTGGAGACAGTTAACCTCTAAAGGAGGTTGATATTTTGTTTCCTCCCCAAACTAGTCTCTATTGATACCTAAGCTTAAAACAAGCAATCTTAGGTGATCTTTGGAAATGTAAATTCACCTTAAATTTTTATAGACCATTCACGACATATTCATTAGATTCCTATTAAGTTAATATAACTATATATATATATAATTACATATATTTTTTATATACCATATGTACAATTACATTATTTTGAAGTGAAAAACCTCCTGCACACTGTGCAGAAACAGTTCAAGAGTTCACAGACTGCAACTGCTTCCTATCATACACAAATAATTAGTAAATCAGCTCAGACAGTAATTACAGAGGGGGTGTTCCAAGTGCTTAGCTGCACGTAATGAAACCAATCTATGTAGTTTCTGAAAACATAGGCACTTGCCTCTCCACTTTATCAGATTTTACCCTGAAATTCCAGAACAGGGAATTCAGAATTGCCTACAGGCCTAATTTATCCAAGGTTTCTGAGAGCCTGTTTTCAGTTCCTCACAGGAGACTATTAACAAGGAAAAGAGGTGGGAAGAAAGGGGTAAATCTGACCACTGAGAAGCAGCAGCCAGTGGAACACAATGCAAATGTACAGTGGGGAAATGGTCAGCTGTGGGCTTTACACCTTAGTGTTGCCTTCTACACCAAATTACATTATGTGGGGAAAAAAAACCAACTTTAAGACAGGCCCTGAGAATAAAAATAGAGCTGGTCTTACTGTCACTCGTCTTAAGATACCAAGAATTTAAAGAAAGGCAGCTTTAGAAGCAAATATACAAGGCAATCCCATAAAAGTTTTAAGTTTAATCATGCCAGATAAAGGTCAAGGTATTGCTGCAAACAGCTCAAACATACGTTTGCCTGAGAAGCTTAGCCCAAGGGCGTCACTACTACAAGACAAGAGTTTACATTATAAAAAAAAAAAGAAGTACAACAGTATCGTAGTTCTTCCTATGTTACTCTCTATGCTGTTGCCTTCATAGCCAGTGCTGCTAAGCAGGCATCGCCTGCAGCACGGGCGCAGTGAGAAGTACATAGGAGAAATGTGAGAGTGTCTGCACAGCTCCAGAGACTTACTCAAAAACCCAGAGAGGCAATGTGGCATTGCTGGATGTGCACGCATCCAAGCGTCTGGACAGATGAGAACATTTTATTTGCCATGTCTGATCATCAGGAGTGCTGATGAGCAGCAACTTCACATACCGACACCACCCCTTCCACTCCCCTCGGGAAGAAGCTATTCCTCAGCAAATGCTACAGCAAGCACCGTGGCGAGGGTCAGAAAATCAACATAAAACAACTAGCGGACCAGGTAACTGCACAGTGGACATGATACAAAGAAAAGGGTTCTGACGGCACCCCCCAGACCACCCTAGAAGATTTCAGTACCTTTAGATGCAGAGACATTTGTTGGGTTAGCAGCGTGACAAGTCATGCATATGTGCAGGGAGCATCGGAAGCCCTTGTTCTGCATGACCGTGGGCGGATACTTTTGTATACACGCTTCATGGTAATACTTCCCACAGAGGGGCAGCAAGCACCGTTTCACATCTTCCCCACAGCTCTTGCACACAAAGCAGGTATGGACCCCTGGAGAAAGAGCAGCAGACGTTAACATCAGTCACACAGAAGTGCTAAATGAAGACCTGACACTTCCTCCAGTCTGTGTATTAGCACAGCACAACTTCCCAACCTGCTGTACCTATCCCCAAAGCACAGGTCTCTGTAGCAGGCTGGTTTTGCCTGCAGCTGCAATAAAACTCCACATTGAAAAAAAATATTATTATAGTTGTGATTTCAGGCCAGGGAAAAGTAAGAAGAAAAATAAAAATTGACAGCCCTACTCAGACATTGCCCCCTTTCCAGCCCATTGCAGACTCATCCTCCGTTATACCAGATACGAATTTCCCCTTCTCTTTCCCACCAGATCCTGGACATTCACTTCTTCACACCTCATGTGCCTGAATTAACAGTAAGACCAGTTAATTAGAAAGTCATTATCAAATACAAAACAAATAATCACAGGACTGAGAGCTAGTTAGTAGCCCTACTGCAAGCACATCACTCCAGCAAAGGAAGCACCAGGCAAGCACACAGCAAGCACCCTGTCCTGCACTCTCAAAAGCTGCCGTACCTGTGGAACACTCATTGCAGATGAACTTGCCCTTTGGCATCTCAGACAGCCCAAGGCACTGCAGGTGGAAAGCACCACAGCACTGCGCCTCACACAGCAACAATTCCCCTGGCTTCTCGCAGATCTGCAGAGAAAGAAGCACAATGTCAGCTCTGAGCAACCTCCTTCCCCAACACATCCCAGACAGTAACAACCTGCATGCTGGCCAGGACTGCCAGCAGAGACCCCTGCAGAAAAATGCTGTTTTTCTTGTGTCAGTTAATTCAGATGGTTTGTCCATCACCGCTGCCACTTGCCATCCAGTCCCTACTACCATGCATGAACCCTACGTTGGTCACGTCTCCCTAACGTCTGTGAACTTTAGCAGAAGGAGAGGCAATCACAGAGGAAAGGCTCAATTCAGAGCACAAAAAACTGGTTAATTCTACAATAAACATCTTGAGGTTACCTGGGTTTATCTAGGGCACTAGCATATCCCAGAACTTACACAAAAAGACCACTTTACAGAGGTGAAATTTCAAAGAGATTTCTTCAAGGATGCTACCTGACACACATTCTCCTTGAGAGCTGCTCCTCCTCCACGCTCCCCCTGCATCTTTTTGGATGAAGGCACTCCATGGTCATTCTCTGACCCCTCTTCATTACCTTCTTTGGGGCTTGCAGCAGTCCCATGAACCGACGTCTCCCCCTTTAAAAAGAAATCCAGAATGAGGGCTGTCAGTAGTTCCTGTCCTGACTTGGAAACTACAAATTCAGCCATTGAGCATGTAACAGATTTGGCAGTTGGTCTGTGTTACCCACCCTGGAAAGAACATCCCCTATACAGTTCCACCAAAAGACTTACAAGAAAAGAAAGCAAAGCAAAGAGCTCTTAGTTTACTAAATCATTAAGAAATACACACTCAACACAACTATTTTCCTGTGCATAACCCCTCTCTGCGGAAGGAGTCACAGCTGAGGAAGAAAGTATTGCCCTGCATAGAAACATATCAGGTAGGCTAGAATAGTCTGAAGCATCCTGCGTGCCGCCGTCTCCTTACACTGGAAATGCAAATGAGAAACTTCAAACAATATTTATTGCAGTTGTCACCCAGCAAATGAGCCAGACTTTTCCCCACACTTGTCTCAGCTTGCCCTAACCCATGTAAAATACAGGCACGTAGGTACTCAAGGCCTGTGTCAGTATGAACTAACTGCCCAACACTGACGTGAACAATGCCACAGGGCATTCACACCACCATCCTGCCTGGGGTTGTTGGTCTTTCATAAGCATCTGTCCTATACAAGTATCAGAGCACTGACGAGAACATCATGTGGTCACCATAACATCTACTAGTGAAAGAGCATCCTGCTGAGAAGAGGGGTTTCAAATGATAAAGGCCCCACCACACCCTCATGGGCCAAGTCAGGGATCCCACCGTAAGACTTCCCAAGGTGGAAGGACACTGTCTGACATGTCCATGAGACCCGTCCAGACACCGTCAGATGGAAGGAGAGTAGCAGGTATTCTAGAGATACTTGTTTCTACCAAAAGATACTGCTGTCCTAGAGCTGCACGTGGCAGCACTGCCTTCACTTTTGTCCAGAAAGGCAACTAAAACCTAGGAAACACCATCCTGCCAGCTTCCAGGCCTTCAGAGCTGCCACTCAGGAGTAGGTATGCCTTAAGGGCCATTAATGCTGCACCAAAGCAGTACCTTTCGCCAAGTGCTTTGAGCAAGAACATTTTAAGGGCTCTGCCATTTTTTAATATCCCAGTTTACTGCAGTTAGCAGTGATCTCTGTGCGTAGCTGCCAGTTCCTCCTTGGGTCACCAAGCCATAGCTCAGTCTATGCCCAGACACAAACTGTACACCTGAAAGACCTTGTGAGGAATTCAAACTGCTGGCAGGAGCAGCAGCCATTGCTCTCATACCTTCAAGCCTACTTGGTGCCAGGTGTCCAGCTAGCGATCACGAGAGGGAGCTTTGCACCACTTTCTGTATGAGACACTATCAGTCTGAGTTGTGCTGCTACTAAAGTTTGCAAGCTGAACTGAATGCCCTCAGAACACATTGTTAGTCTGGGCAAAACAAGGACATAAAGATCTCCCAAAGTTTAAAAGTTGGAAGAACCTGGAGCTGGTATTCTTGTCAGAAAATGATGCTGCCTTTGCTTTTTTTTTTTTTCTTCTTTATTCCCTGAACATAGCACTACGCTTTTATTTGAGGACATTTTAAAGCCATGTGAGTTCCGTGGAGCAATGATACACACATACACTGATGGCGTATTAAAGCACACAATACAAAGATAAATCGTGTAAGTTGCCTTTATTAAGCACAAAGAAAAGCACAGTACCAGCTACAAACTATTGCCAGTCCAACGTACCATGTGGTATGCAGCCTTACAGACTATCATCACAATCTCACTGGAGTGCAATGCAGCCCACGGGAATACTGATAACGAGTATGTAAGCTGCTGCCACCCTACCACACAGCCCTGGCAGAGGGAAGGGAAAGGTCTCTACAGCACTGGTAAAAAGACCATCTAAGAACACAACAGCACCTTCTCAAGCTAAGTGCTATGATACTTCTGCTCCTGCGGCTGTGTTTCTGCTAGGAATTATGTAGTCTGCTGCAATGCAGCCCTCTGGCCCAAACACTTGCTTTGGCTCCCAAGGACTGGTTACAGCTCTGGTCCTCCTATTCCTACATAGGTGCTCCCTCTTCTGCTCAGCTCAGCAGTGACCTCAGGCTTGCAGGGGTCACTGTAATGAAGAACAAGAGCAGGGTTAATCAGCTACTGGTATGGGCAAACAATGACAGCTATAGCTCCTGCTTACACTGGGGCCCCAGTGTTAAAGACACAAAGTGATCTCAGCCCCTCTTGTGGCCACTGAGGTCCCTGTCAGGAGGGGCAGGCTGCTGGTAAGCAAGCACCACCCATCCTGCCGTCAGTAGCACTAGCTTCCTGCTGTAGCTAAGGTTTCTAGATAGTGTTTGGGAAGGGGGGACATACTCAAATTTACTAGACAGAGGTATGAGGGATTTAGAACTGGTCGTCTTTCCATCCTTCTGACCGCTCTACCATGGCTGCTAGGACTCCTTGGCTTGAACCCTGCTGGCCATGTTTCACATGTTAATGGAATGGAACACTATAATGCATCTAGGACTCATACAACATTAACCAGCAACCCTCTTCAGATCTGAAAGCATTTGCTAAAAGCAATGCTACCTTAACAACTGGGCCCACACTGACCAGTGCAGCACAGCATGCTCTAGCCCTGCTCTTTCAGCCTAAACCCATCCTATTTGGTTCTGCAAACAGCTGACCAATCCACATATTTCACACACCAAGATCTTGGCCTTATTTTAATTGATGCTCCCAGAACAGCATAGGGAAGGGAATGTCAGAGCTAGGCAGGATGGGCAAGGCCAGATATTTGTGCTTTGTTAACAGGGAGAAGGGGAATCACCATTCAAGGCCATCACTCAAAGGAACCTGTCACACTGCTCCCCCTCCTTCCCCTACCCAGCATGAGCACTGCAAAACTACATACCTCCTACAGAGGGCAGGTCTCTCATCCCAGGTCTTCTTCCAGAGCTGTCTCTGCTGCTGTATCTGGCACATCCTCAAAAGCCTGGTCTGTTCTTTGGCAGAGCCTGACCTTGGCTCACAACCTTGACAACCATTTCAACAGCATTTTCCATCCCCTTCTCTCGGTCTCTTGCTGCCCTGATGTTGTAAACTTGCACTCCTGCCTCCTCAGACAGGCAAGCAGAGAAAGCTGCTTAGTTCAGCCCAGACAAGCTTTCCTCTCCCTTCTTTTCCTCTGAAAACAGCTGGATCCAAGGCTTCACTGCACTGTATCATCAGACCATCTATTTCTTCCAGCACCATTCAGCACAAAGCAGAGTTCCTTACCTGGTGTGTGTAAAGTCATTTAGAGACCAGTGTGGTCCAAATTCCATGTGAAAACACAATTGCATTTCCACAGCACCCCAACACTCACCAATACCCATGTATTCACCTAACCAAGGGGTGAACACTCTCACCACAGCAGCTCAAGAGACACAATCACAGAGGAATGGATGCTGCCAAAAGGTGCCAAGCATTGCCTTTTTTTTTTTTTTTGGGCATTGTTTACCATACCTAACTTCAGGTACTCAACACAAATGTCTAAGGCTTGAGGCAGTTAAGACTCCCTGGGCTTCCTCTGCAGGGAATGGTGGGTGCAGGATTCAGAGCCATGGCCTAGCTACTTTGCTGCTCTGAATTGCCCCCTTTCCTTCCGTATAAGTGTCACAAAGAATTTGCTGGCTCTGAGCTCAGCCAGTCTCTTAGTGGGTGTCTAACAGCAGACAGTGATAACTGCCCCCCCCCCCCACCCCCCCGCATTGGCAAAGATATTTTGTACACGCTTCTTTGAAACATGATTCCAGACGAGCACACTTCAGAAGGAGCACTAACACCATCACAGGAAGGCTTGCATTGCCCAGGGGTATTACCCCACTTTATCAACCCCATCAGAAATGCCCTTTTCAAAAAACAGTAGAAGTAGGGTGGCTGGCACTGCTCAGACAAAGCAGTGTGAGGTTTGTGCTCTCCTGGAAGCTGTATAACAACAACAAATATAACAATATATGTCTATAATTGGCTCCTGAAATAAATTCTGACTAT
>NW_009260151.1:35287-41394 GCF_000687185.1 Egretta garzetta
GATGGTGAGAGGCCCATAGGTGTCCCGCCTCTCCCAGGAAAAGTCTTGCTTCCCCTACACTTGGTGATACCTGGCTCATTCCTAAAAGGCAAAATGTGCTTGTCAGAGATATTTGTATGCCAGCTCTGCTGGGATGCAGTAAAAGGGAGTTACCCCAATATCCCCTTCTGCTGGATGGCAGAATGTAATCAGAGGCTCCTGTGAGCAGTCAGAGACAGTCCCCGTCCCCCACCCCACCCCCTCCAAGGTGGTTCTTGGCTCACCCTGGCGTGCAGGGGCAAGTGAAAGAAGAGGTTGAAGTCCACAGTCTAGTACTTGTGCTTCATACTGGTGTATAAAAGGCAAGATTACCACCACCACCAGAGAAGACCCTTTACAGCAGTTAGACCTTCTGAGGTGCAAAGCAAGATGCCAGGCAAAACCTGGTTCCATCAGATCAGAACAGCCTCTCCCCTGGAGAATTAGCCGAGTAGCAGATTAAAAACAGCCAGAGTTAAGCAGTTGTCACAAAATAGCTACTAAATCAAGGTGGTATCTTCAGCTTCAACCCCAGCTCATGCAACTACATCAGTGGGAAAAACTCCCAACTGACACGCTGGCCAGCCAAAGATGACCTGGCCTAGGCTCTGCAAAGTGCCCTGGGAAGTAGCATACAGGTTACCGGGATGACAGCATGTAGGAAGACCCAACAGTACCTCAGAGTGTGGGGTCTCCCCCAGCCCCTCCTCGTTTCTCTCCTTCTTGGAATGTATTGCAGCAGAGGGATGGCGCTGTCTCTTCCGCTTCCGCTGCTTCTCCAAGAGCTTTTCAGAAGCTGGGATGCAACAGAAAGACCACTCAAGGAAAATGCAGAAATAATTCCCTTGCTACAGGTGCCACCAGCAAGTTCTACACCCTTTCTGAGAGCGTCAGGCTGAGTCATACTGTCTTTGAGGGCATAAGGGCTGAGGCAATCCCAGCCTCCAGGCAGTCTGCCCTCTGTCCTGCAGCCAGAGGACCACCAATTCATACTGGTTTAAACTTCTGCTGGGCTCATGAACAGTACTCACTGACTTTCCAGAGACAGCCCCCCAGCAGAAAAGAAGAAATGCTACTAACACAAAGCTTACATTGCTAATCAAATGCTGATAACTACCTTCTCCCACTGCACTGCAACAAAAAACTTCCTCGGTCAATACCAATGTGATACAAAGGCAGAGGGGGAGGGAGTACAAATGCAACTGCACAGCTGTCCATGGGACAGGGCAGCCACTGTTGAGCCTGGTCACAGCATGCCACCAGGCAAATGACAGATGGTACAGGACCTGTGCTGACAACTTTCCTTCAAGCACCTAGACTATGAGTGAGAAGTGAACATCATCTCATGGAAATACAAACCCGCCATCTCCACTTTCCATGGGGAAATCAAAGACATAACAGTACCTTTGGTAAATAATCTCAGTACCTATTTCTTCTGCCACTGCCTCAGCTGAGGCAAGCACCCTCAGAGCCCATCACACGTAAGCCCTTACACACACAAAGCCACAGACACTGATCCAAATGTCACCAACATTTTACCCCCACAGTCCCACCTTCACTTACCTTCTCCCAGCTCCGAGAAGTGGGCTGGTGAGTAGAGCTCAGAGCTGTCGCTCTCTGAAGGGCCCTACAAATACACAAGAGTCACCAGATGCAAATCAAAAATGCACACTCCTCAGCCACTTACAAGTTACACATTGCAGTCGTAAAGAATCTAAGTTCAGGTCATTAATTCAATGATTAGAGACTTTACAAGAAAACATTTGTTTTGTTTGTGTGATAGATCCCACATGGGAAAGTCAGTCTCTGCGCAGGGAGGAATGCTGAGTCTGCTGTGTCTTGTGCTCACCAGCACCATCCGCTGTTTCCTGAGCTCTCCCAAAAAGGCTGCTAATACCCTGTAAGCTGGTGGGAACAGAGACTCCCTTCTAGCTTTACACTTTTACAGAGCTTAAGACTGAAACACACTAGGCCCTGCATCAACTGCAACCATGATAACTGTATTAAGACTGTGCCACACAGAGAAAAAGGAAGGGAGGAAAACTGTTATTAGTCAACCTTAGAAACAGTGGCAACAAGTCTTGTGCAGGTACACCACCTGAAATAATTCTTTACAAGCTGCTTTTTTCCAAATCATGTCACTGAATATCAAGTATTAGGCAGAGAAGAGTAGCATTTTCTTTACAAATCTGCACCAAGGACTGCATACCACATGATATGACTCAAGCCTCCATCCTGCTACAAGCTTTGCACTGACATACTGTTCACCAGCTCACTTGGAAAGGTAACAAAGGAAACACTGCTCAGATGAAATCTGACAGAAATGGACAAAGCCTTAGGTTCAAGCTCAAGCTACACTGCTACATAACTGTGACAGTAAACCTCTGTGCAGACCATTTCTGCTCAAACCTTCCCAGCCAGCATCCAGATGACTCCTTTTCCATATAAATCAATGAAGAGAAGAGATTTTACAGCCAAAACTACCTAATCCCCATTACAAGTGGGGAGGGGTGGGGAACACATTTGTATTCAGCAGATTTCTTCATCATAACACAGCAACCAGCACCTTTGGGAAGGGCGGACCTTTACCCCTGGGCCACAGCCAACAAAAAACCACAGCCCATTACACTGTGTCTCATTCAGGGTCTGCTGTCTAGGCTCATTTTCTATCTGGTTTTCAAAAGAGCTGGAAAGGAAGTACCTTCTTTGGGGGAGTCCACTCCTCCTTCTTTGGCATAAAGGCAGTGTCCAGATCATTGGATTCCAAGAGCTTTTTAGTGGGCTTCCTTTGACGCTTGCTTTCGAAGTTTCCTGCAATGAAACTCTTCATATCAGATAAACAGGGGTTTTCTCTTCAGTCAAACTAAAACCATTAAGCAAGTATCAGCCAATAGTTCAAAACAGTCTGCTTCACCCCGTCTTTGGGATAATAAGCTCCTTGGGCAGAGATGCCAATTATCTGTTTCTGTACAACTTCCACAAAAACAGACCTCAGTCTGCCATGACCTTCAGGCATACCTCAATATGTAATACAAAAATCTAACCACAGAAGAGAGACTATATGAAGTCAATGCCAGCAGGTAACACATCCTGGCAGCGCAATTCAGATCATAATTTCCCAATTGCTTTGATCTGGCATAAGCCAGTCCTACCATTGACAAATACAGCCCTGCCTCCACTCCCATGCCACCCACACCAGCATTCACAGTGCACGTAGTAAACAGGCCAAAGGCCATGCTCCCAGTTAAAACTACCTGGGAAAAGACACCCAAACAAACTAGCTGTAACCTGCATAATTTCCTGCTCAAGCTTTTTGCTGGCACTCAGGAGGTAACAAGTTGCTAGACCTGGGCTCATCCACACTAATTTTGGCAGAAGTATAAATTTAGAACAACCAGGAAATGATGATGCTATGAGTGCAAGACACTCCAAAGAAACAGCCTGCTACCCATCCTACCCTGTTCATCTGCTTGCTTTATCAACCTCGTCTGTGTCCTTCCTGTGACGCACACCTCTGCACGCACTGCTTATGCATCAGACACCTAGGTGGGGCAACACAGCATCATGCTCCAGGCAAGCCTCTGCCCACAGCTTAGGCTCCATGTGCTTCCACAAGAATTGAGTTTTCTCAGGAGGGGGAAGAGCTATGCAACCTCTGCATACTGGAGTTTTGCTCCCGCTGCTGCACCCTGTACTGTTCTCCTGCATCTCTAACCTCAGGTTCACATCCCCAGTTCTTCCTTCTTTAACCCTCTTCAACTTTCCATTTCCATCTGACACCCAGAAGCCCCCAAAGACAATCCCTCTGCCATCAAACATAACAGGCTAACTGACCTGCCAGTGACTGTACCTCTCTGCTTGGTTTAATTTTTTTTTAACCATAGGCCCTTCAGAACAGAAACAGTGTTCCCTCCAAGTTAGCACAGCCAGAACACCAGGGCTTTAACCCCAGACATGTCAATGGACAAGACCAGAGAATGAACGTACTGCAAAGTAGACCCTGATATGGACTCTGTTGGAAAGGGCAAAAAGCCCGTCAGATCGCACTCACTCTTGTATACTGTGCCTTACTGAAAGCTAAGGCCCTGGCTTGCTGCTAGTACAAGTCTCTGACAATTTCTACAGATGCTTAGAACCTCTAAGAAAAAAAAAAAAAACAAAAAAAAAAAACCACCACCAAAAACAAACAAACAAAAAACAACACACACCACATTTTTCCAGAGGGATTTCTGTGCTGCAATTCCCTGAGCTCACTAGGAGAGCAAAAGGTCACCCCATGAGCTGTGCAGGTTAAGACTTTGTGTATCAACCTCAACACAGCAATGTTCATCCAACAGGTTTTAATGGCAGCAAGCTAAAGGAATGCCACTGTTTGCAAGCACAGATAGCCAAGGACTCAGAGGAGAGAAGTTGTGACTTTCTTTGTTTGGATAAAGGGGTATTCTGTGCCAGGACCTAAGAAGGACCATCATACACTACAGAAAGCCAAAAGCATAAATGTAGTCTTCCAGCTCACTGGTCACCCACTGCACATGCCCCTCTCTCCCTTCCCAGCACCAGTAACAGCCATTGAATGAAGCAAAGCAAAAACAGATCAACAGCTACTAACCTTTTCACTCTGATCAAAGCAACAATTTCTACTGAACTTGTGACACATTCACTTATGGGAGCAGAATCACACAACCTCCCACTTACCTGATTTCAGGAATCTCTCTTCTGCATCTGGAGAAGCAGAAACTTCAGAAACATCTGAGGAAGACAGCACCAGCTCTGGAAAATCTGAAGGTCCTTCTAGAAGTTGATCAGTGGGATCAGTGGAATGGGATCCTAGTTCTGAGAAGGAGCACTCTGCTTCAAGGATGGGAGGGGACTCTTTGGTTGAAGATGGAGTTGAAACCAAAGGACTTGGTCCCCGCTGGGTATCTCTGTCAGGACTGCATTGTGCAGGAAGACCTCCTTCAAATTCAGACCTCACCACAGAATTCACCTAGCACAGTGAAACATGTTGGTGAAAACTTTCATCCTGCATGGCACTGCACACAACACCACCACTCAGCCAGCAAGAACACATCAAAGGCACAAAGACCAGAGCCAGGGTAATAATCATGAAGAGCACATTAGCCTTCACCCACCTTTTGCAATTGCTCCTGGCCCTTCTTTGATTTTTTCTTGGGTGCAAATAAGTGATCATATTCTTCTGCATATTCCAGAAGCCGTTTACTTGGCTTTCTAAGGCGTTTCCTCTCTGAATGTACTAAGAAAAAGGAAAGCAGCTTCAAGACTGTGTTTCTGAGACGATCACAAGACAAAAGTCTCCTCATGATCTGTAGATACCAGTTGCTCCTGCCTTCTCTTCCAGAGGCGCCATGTGGGAAGAGCCCTGATATTCCTTTGTCTTTGATATAGCCTTATAATTTTTGAGCTTCCTATTTTACACAATCCTAACGTGGCAGGTGGGATTTTTAAGGACCTAAAGGACTTCAAGCAATTCAGAGAAGAAATCAAAAAATACTACATATCTGGCCGAGAGGCTCATCCAACATCTCCCTAGACAAACTATGTCTAACCTTCTTGCAGTACTTTTATCAAAACCTACGTCCATTAGCAGCTCGTACTCATCATGCTACTTTTGCTGTTAACCCAAACTCCTTTGGTTTTAGTGCAGAGGCATGGGAAAACACCGTTTTCCTGCAATACAGTTCAGTCACTAGTTTCACTAGTAACACATAAGCCTAACTCCTTCCCCTCCTCCCTGGCATATTCCTGTATATACTACAAGAGCCTTGTATTCCCCATCTGCTACTGCAAGCTCATTTATTGCCTGTGCTTCCTAACAATAGATTCCACAATGAGATCACGGAGCAAACAGTCCTCGCTAGCGACTAGAGGCTCTTCAGGGCTCAGATGTCTTTCTTTGCACAACGCTGCGCCATCACAAGGGAAACCCATAACAGGTATTTCCTTGATACAAACCTAACCACCCATGCTATACCACCTCAACACAACGCACGGCAAGCTCCAAAAAAGAGCCCTGATGTCCTATGTCATCTCTGCTCAGCAAGCTGCAAAAGCGAGATAATGCAAGTTCA
>NW_009260151.1:41410-45566 GCF_000687185.1 Egretta garzetta
TTTCTCCTAGTCATGAAAACATTTGTGGTCTCCTGGAAGTTTAGGAACAAACAATAAATACTTGTCTTTGCTTCTTTTCGTGTGTAGGAGGTGGCTTTCTCTTCTTTAAAACGGAAACATTTTATAACAAAGCATTCCAGTGCAACACTTCAGAACAGGGATGTTGGACAAGATTGCTACACTTTATTGTGGCTTTGTGGTTAAACAAGCATGAAAACGTCAAACTTGGCCAAAAGAGAAGAAAGGAACAACTTTCTCAAACACAGCTATTTTCAGCCTCTATTAACGCTCTGTGCAGGTGTCTGGTGAAACACACATTTCAGCACATAACCAGTCAAAGGCTGAGTATCCTCAGTGGGCAGCTATTTAGAGCCCCAAAGCCACATAGCAAAGCACAGCAACGTGCCAGAAGGACTGGCTTAACTGCATTTTTTTTTCCCAAAGGGAATCCCGAACAAGAATCCCACGCACAGTCTGATTGGCATTGCCAAATCAGATACCTGATGAAACTATTATTTAATTTATAAAAACGTTTTAAGTTAGAAAAGTCCACCAATCACTTCTGCCTTATTTGCTCTAAATCACGCCACAAAGTTTGAAGCAAAAATATGCCAAATGGTGCCATACAACTATGATGAAGACTTTATATCATTTGAGCTTAGGGGAAATGACACAGTTGTGACTGCAATCTGTTGTGATCTCTGATACTCTGCCTGCTGCGGATGAGGATTAGCCATGTCTTCACAAAGCACTGAAAAACAGAGGAAACCCCTTCTCTTCTGTAAGCTGCAGTTAGTCTAACTTCCAGCATCATTCTCTCTACTTTCTATGTAATTGGCCTTGCCTGATATAAAAGGAAGACTGGTTTCCACAAACAGGCTTTTTCACAGCATTAGAGCTTTAGTCACTACCACCAGCACACTGGGGATGTTACAGCAGTCCAGGCAGCTCCTCATACATCAAGCTCCAACACCTCCCTATGGCATGTCTGTATAGATAAGCTTCAGGTGTGCTTCAAGGCTCACGTGCTATTTAGGGCAGAGGAGTTGGGTTACACCACAGCTGCTGATCTGTCACTTTTGCAAGCAAACCCAGGCCCCCACTGTCGCTGCATCCTTGCATGCAGTACCAGGACAGCTCTGCACCACCTTGCCCAGGAGCCCACTGCCTTCCTCAGCCGCTTCTCTCCTAGCATTACCACCTCTTAGCAGCTCTGCTTCTCTAGCTCTCTCTGTAGGCTTGCATCTTCATCTCGCATAGCACCATTACAGGGACATTTCAATTGCAAAACCATCATGAGGCCACGAGAACCCAGCTGCATCTTAGTGCAAACAAGGAACTTGCTTCCTCCAGCAGACTGCTACACTCCTGCGACAGAGCCTTGACAGCCTCAGAACAATGTGCATCCTTCTAGCAGCTCTGTGAAAGCTTAAGTCCTCAAAAACATGCAGCCACAGCCAGAGGAGTCAGTGAATGATTAAGCTTGCAGGTCCTACAACGACTAAGTCAGAAACTGGCTTTTCCACACTGAAACAAGAGGTGCAGGCAACCTCCAGCAACCTCTAATAAGATAATACATACACCAAAATGCGTGCTGAGGGAACGCTTAAGTGACAAAATGCACACAGGTTCAAGAGTCTATCAAGTTACATTAATTTATGATATTGCAAATAGATTAGAGCAATTTAGTTTGGTGAAGTCTATGTAAAAGTTTCATTTTGTTGTTTTCATTAAGGTTCACCTTCCCCAGATTCTTTGCAGAAGCCTGAGAATAGTATGTGTTGAACATTGTTCTTCTGCTGGACCTATTGCCTCCACACACAGCCTCTTTTTTTTTTTGGCTTTAACCAAATGCCTCCATCTCTGTGGGAGAGGCAGGGCTGCCCGACCTTGTGGTCCTCAGAAGCCTCCTCCTTCCTAGGTCATTTCCCTTCCAATGATGCCACCTTACTTCTGCCTGCCATCTTCCAGACCCACCTCCAGCCCAGCCTCCCTGGCAGCTTCCCCCCTTCACCCCTCAGGCAGCCACACCAGAGCTGTAAATTAGGAAATCTGTGGGGTTCCTCAATTCCTTGTTAGCAGCTAATAAAATTCCACACTAAAACACAAAACTACCCCAAACACATTGTCTTGATGAAATCCTACAGAACAAACCAAAGACAGGCTTTATGTCAAACAGCACTGGGGGAGGGGGCGCAGAAGAGCAGCCACTGAGGCTCAGTTTCCCCCAACTTTCTACTGCTGATCTATCCAGCTAACACCAAGCACATGGCTCTAAGTATTACATTATGAAGGTGTAAGTTTAAAAAAAATCCCAAACTCAGAAGAATGCTTATTTTACACCTTTGACTGTGGAGGAGCTAATTATTTGTCATGTATTTAAACTTTCTGACCAAAAAGCTAAGCAAAATCCCATAATCACTCCGGCTTCTTTGTTCTCCATGCTTACAGAGAACCCAAAGCCAATGTATCACACTTTCTTCAGCTCTGATGTATTCATCTCCATGTTGTCAAACAGCCCCAAGTTCCATAACTTATACTTTAAATGAAAAAGTATAAAATGTATATAAATACACACTCTGGCGCAAGTCCAGCTCCCTTACCTTGTGCAGAGAATTCAGACTGGGGAGCAAAGTTGCCAAGCTCTGTTTCTGAGTCCATCACACTGTTGTTTGGCTTACCACATACATTCAAACGTTTCTCAACTAAGTCTAAATGATTCTTATAGTTCTGATCTGTCAGGTCTCCCTCAAGCACCTTTGAATGAGGGGAATGCCTACGTCCCAAGCACTCATTTCCCTTCAGTGAAAAGCCACGAGAATTCAGGCCAAAGGCACTCTCCAAGTTTCCTTGTTCCCTAGATCTACTGATGTGCTTATTAGATCTAGCACTGCTTTGGTTAAAACGCTGCCATCGCTTTTTGGGTGCTACGTGATTTATATCATTAGACTCATCACCAAGAGAGCTCTCACTATTTGCCTCTGAATCCAAGTCTGGACTCTCCCCATTTTCAGCAGAAGTGCAGCTCTCAATATTTCTACCAGCTTCAGGTCTCCTTCCAACACGACCTAAATTGTCATCAGATAAACAGGCAGAGTCTTCATCAGTTGAATGTTCTGTTAAATCAACAGACTCTTTCCTCTTAGTATCTTCTGCTTCATTACCTAGAGGACTGGTAACCGAACCGTGAACACGGAATGCAAGTTCTCCTGAATCTCTGGATAACCGACTTAGCAACTTACTTGGCCCTCCTGGTTTTAAGTCCTTTCTGTTTGAAACTGTTTTATCTCCAAGCTTTGATGACTGCTTAGATTTTGAACAGTTGCGTTTGGACACACAATTTGTGCCTTTTGTCCCAGAAACAGCAGTACTTGTGGGCTCCCTTTTACTAGTACCAACCCCCGTCAACTTGGTTGGAGGATTGCGTGAAAATGAGGAGTTGCTTATAGAGGAGTTTGGATTTACTGTTTCCTGGACACAATCTCCATTTTTTTCTATTTTATATGGGGGACCTACAATAGACAAGGACTTCAGACCACTCGCAGAATTGCTTCCAGAACCATCAGCTGTGCTGGTATTTCGAAATGGGACTATATTTTGACCAGTCATCAGTTGCTGCTCTTTTGTCTTACTGTCATGCATATCCTTCAACATCATTAGCAAGGTGCTGAATTTGTAATCTGGCTCAATAGGCAAACGACCATGACCAGAGGCAGAAGAGAAAAGTAAAGGTACTGTGGCCTTTGGAGCGCCAGAGTCACCAGCATCATCATTCATGGACCGATAAGACAGCTCCTTCAGCTCTGACAAGACGTGTTTCACCACAGCCGTTTCTATTTCAGCAGAATCCCGGGGTTTCTCATGCATGTTGTTTAACAGTTTCTGACCATCAACTTTTCCGCTTCTCTGAAGAGAATCTCTCTGAAGGCCAGAGAAACCTTTGGTATCAGAAGAGCAGCGATTCATGCCACCCTCCTCTTCTGCAAGAGAAGGCTCCAACCCAGCAACTTTTTCTTTATGTTTGCATTTTATACTCCTGATTCGAGGCAATTTCATGCTTTTCGGTTTTAAGATTGCTTGATTTGCAACAGCAGGCCAGGAGCTGTCCTTGGAAACACTTTGGGGAGTAGTGTGCTTGTTTGCTAGGGAAAGATTG
>NW_009260151.1:45578-60494 GCF_000687185.1 Egretta garzetta
GGAAAGATGGTCATTTCTCACATCTGAAGAGCACTCAAGAGCCGTCAATGACCTCTCAGCATCAGAGAAGCCTACTTCTAGCTTCCCATCTGCAAATTTAGCATCAAGTCTGCTGGTTACTGAACCTCCCAGAGGTTTGCGGTCTCTGTATGACTTCTTCCTGGCCCTTCTGTTGCTCTTCTGAGAAAGATACATGGAAAGCTTAACGTTTCCACTTGACGTCATAGGAAATTCCTTCTCCACTTTATCTGAAGAATCACTAACTTCAAGAGCACTAGAGGCTCTCTCTGAACTTTGGTCCATGGTATCTACGTCACTGTTCCCACCATCTGAGAGGGAAGAGGATGAATCAGATTCAGTTTGCTTTTTCTCAACACCAGTATCAGATGCAGAATAGTGTATTTGTAATTTGGAACTGCACAAAATGCCCAGGGAGCTTTTCTCTCTCTCCAAAGATGCGCTGGAAAACAAATCTCCTTGGAGCACGTTCTTCAGAGCACCACTTTTACGATTCTCATAGTCTGGTTTCAAAGTTGTCTTTTCAAAACGTCTTTCTCCAAAGGAGGAAAGCAAATGGTTTTCCCTGGCGCTATTGGATGCTGTTAGGCTGTTGGCAATCCGGCGAAGTTCATGAGATGCGTGTTTACCTGGTAGGTCCCCAAGAATCATGTTTCTCACTATGCTCTCTGGCGTTTTGTCTTTGATTTCTCCCCTAGATGCTTCCCCTCTTGTGCCACTCTTTTTTACTCTAGTCCTTTTTCTGCTGTCAGAGGTCTTTTTCACATGTGGCTTAATGTGCAGTTTTCTTTTTTCACTGGCCAGGTGTCTGGAGTCAAATGCCAAGGATTTAAAACAGCCATTCAGCTGCCTGTCCCTTTCTGCTCCAGGGCCATTGGCATAGTATTCTGACTGCACTTCCTTCTCGCTGTCCAGCTCACTGGAGTTCTGGCTGCATTTTTGATCCTCTGCCCCCCCGAGAAGAATGTCTTCTGCCTGTCCAACACTGACTTCCCATTTAGCCATAAATCTTTGAGGAACCTTAAAGTTGGAGGAGACAAAAAAAGAAAGAAAAATGTGATGGGGTAAGCAACAAGATAGAAGTGAGATGGAGACACACCACACAAGTCACAGAACAGAGTAACTGATCTGCACTTTGCATCTGATCTGCACTTTGCATCTGTAAGACAGTCACGTGGATTCCCAGAGACTCTGCCTAGTGGACACAGAAAATACTTCTCCTGGCTAAGTACCCTGTACTCTTGCTGAGCCTAATAAAAATCCCTGTGCATTCTCAAAACAGAAAAAAGTTCCTGCAAGCACAGGTCTCCCAGGAACCAGATGTCCTGGCATCCCAGCACACCCTGAACACAACAGGCTGTAAGGGGGAATGCATATGGTATGGATACCTGGCACAGAAATGCAAAGCAACAGCCAACAAGCCTCTCAAAGCAAATGCAGCATAATTTTCCTTAAAATATTTGAGCAGACACGTTTGCTTTGCTCATTCTTGATTCTTCCTGCATCCCTTGAACTCAGAGCACAACTCAATCTTCCCTTGGTACAAAAGTGAGATTCAGACACACCATCTGAAGTGTACTCTAACAAATTTAAGATGTTCGTTACCTAGAAGTCTCCCAGCTTTAACTCTGTACCTTTAGCATAAAACAAAAAGCACTCTCCATACTGGACACAAACCTCTGCTGACATATAAAAGCAGCAAGAAAATTGTTTCTTATCTGAGTGTGTTTTTCTTGGCTACGCAACAGCAAATCAAAGGCTTCACAACTGCTCCTAAAACCAAAACCAATTCCAAGGCAGGAGGAACAACTCAAATTTCTGACACTTCTACTTTAAAAAAATCCACCCCAACAAAATTTCATCTCGGCAGATTAAGAAGGTTTATGGAGCCTGGTAGCAAAGCAGCCAAACACTCTCAGCTTTGCATCAGATTTGGCTTCCAGGGATGCAAACCTGGACATTTATGCAAATAACAAACATCCGATCCCCTCTGCTGCAGCTACACTGGTGCTACCATTTACACATAGAATGAGACTAGTCACAGGACCAGAAAAGTTACTTGGGAGTACGTAACTACTTGTTAGGGGGCTGTAAACACAAGGAGAAAAGTCCTTAGACAAGATACTGAATATGCCCTTGGAAAATGAAAACCAGTTACACATGGGGACTCGTATCTGCAAGAGCACATTTAATCTGATGGGTTTGCATCAACACAGGTTAAGTACATAACTGCCAATAAGCCTCTTAGAAAAAGAGGAAAAAGAAAAAACAGACACAGTTGCCTAGTATGACTATCTGCTCTCTTACAGTAATGCAGTAGCCTCTGTACTTCTTCACTTCAGCAATTCTGAAAAGTTAATTTCTCCAGTCACCTTCCTAAAGACATAGACCAGACCCCCTCTGTCACATTACATTATACCGGCTATAACTGCTCTGGGCTGTTATGTTTGGAAACGGAGATGATGTGATGAGCCACAAAACTCATTCCCACAGGCTCACTGACAAAGTGTTTTCCAAGTCAAATTATAAGTCCTAATAGGTTTCTATGAAGACAATTACTGAAGCAGGGCTAAAAACCCCACTGCTTTATCTCAGTCAGTGATCTAGTGGAGCGTGCAACTCCACCTCTGCTTCAGATCAGCCAAAAGAGGCTGCCAGAGAGCACAGGAACTTATTTAGAAGCATGCTGTAATAGACATCAGGAGAGGGCTGCACTGCTGAGCATATCTCACATTGACAGAGACCTGACTCCTCTGCCTCTCAGAGCTGTCTAGGACAATAAAAGCAGCAGGCCACACCCCGACATAAAAGAGCCTAGAAACTCCTGGCAGCTTATAAACTATGCTCATTGTAAGGATGCAAAGAATCACTTCCCTGGCTGCATTGCTGCAGTCACTGCCACAGAAGAAAGCTGTCAAACTGCAATTCCAGGCATAAAGGAATACTTTGTACTGTGCAGATTCAGAGAATCAAAAACATATTTAGAGAAAACAGATCTTTCACCTTATGTTTGTAGCCTTTTTCCTTTTGCTTTCCTCTTCTCCGAAGAACAGGCAGCTCTTCAAACTGATGTCTTCCTTCAAAGAGGACAATAGCTTTCCCAGCAACCCAGGTTTTCTCTGAAGGTTCTCCTAAGGCATCCACATAGTACTCTCGGTATGGTCTCCGATTGGAAACTATTTTGAGAAATTTAACAGAATTAACCCCTTGCATGTAACAGAATAAAGACACACAAAAAGAATCACAGAATGCAGTAACAATTTGACAGCTAATTTTCAACTACTTTTTGCTTAATAACGTTTCCACATGAATGCCAGTTCTGGGGATTTCTACTCAGAACTAAGGGAGACCCATTTGATCTCTGCTGTCTATGTTTTGTGTTGCTATTCTCTATGTTTTGTGTTGCTATTCTCTATGTTTTGTGTTGCTATTCTCTATGTTTTGTGTTGCTATTCTCTATTTCCAAGTTGTTTTTTCCTTACAAAAAATTGATTAACAGGTCTAAGATGGGTCATCTCCCTAGAGCAAAGACTACAGTTTGGCTGCAAAAAAAATTGGAAAAATAGCCAAATATTTTTTTCCTTGACAAACACAACATACTAGGCAGGACATTTCTTTTTTGCTGCTCCCTGATTAATGATTAACCAGTCCAGTCCACTTGACCGTTGGGAAAAGGCAACAAGTGTGCCGGCAACACCCAGGTATGACAACCTTCTGGATAGGATTTACTCATAAAGGTTGAGCTCCCCCCACCATAATATATCCCCATTTTGTTCAATGTTTTGTTACCCAAACAAACTCTTGTTTAGGACATAAAACATTAACAGCAGTATTTAAGCAAGTACACACACATGCACACACACTCTACAAGGACTAGGTGCAACATGGCAAAATGTTAGTTGCGATGTGTATCTCCATACTTTGGGCACGAAGGTGCAGAGCAAGAGAAGAAACTCAATTGTAAGGGCACAATCAAAGATTTTTCAAACGTGTTTTCTGTGTGAGAGTGCTGAACAGACATTGTACAATTCAGAAGTGAACCAGTACTGGGTGTGCTGGTGAAAAAGGACAGGTTACAAATATTAGAACAGAGCAAACAAGGCTTGAACAAGGCATATAAACTTCTCCCTGTGCTTCGCTGCAATGTGTGCTTCATGTTCTCCCGGGAACACCTTCACTCTCTAAACACGAAGCTTGGACTTTTGAGCTCATTTCGTTTGTGCTGCCTCTTCCAGGATTGCTAGTACAGTGTGGCAGCCTGGCCTTCAGCAATGCCGACACTGAGATTCTGAAAGACCACTGAGAGGATGACAAATAATGACCAGGTCAGCATCAAACCAAGGGCAAAGATGACAAGACTTCACCCGTCCCATTCATAGTACTGGGACTCAAGCCACTGAGCCTCAATGTTCCAGCTCCAAAAATCTTTGAGTAAAGAGCTTGCTTGAGAAAAGGCAAACCTCTTTCAACAAAATGCCATGCCTCAAACCCAAGAGGAAAAGAGGTTTTTGCACAAGTGATGAGTTTGAAGCGACCTGCCTTGTTTTGAAGGGCTCGTTCCCATGGCAACAGGAGAGCCAAGGCAGGAGGACTGTGCTTCCCATGGCGCACACAGAGCCCCGGCAGCTCACCCTGCCCAAAAGCACCAGAGTTCAGATCCGCCCGCTCTGCCACCTCGGCATCAGGGAGGGGAGATGAGCAGACTGTATACAGCCACAGCTGGAAAATGCAATTTTCCCCAGAGCTCTATTGGTTTGAACACGGATAAAACATTATGGGGGAGTCTATCATGTAGCTGGAGATCTGACCTTGCTGGAATTTGTTAATAGCATGTTTCCTCCCTGCAGAATTCTTTTATTAGAAATCCTCATACACAGGCTGAGAGGGGATTACTGGACAGCTATATACATTAAATCCTGTCCAAAACTTCATGGGGAGGGACGTGGGGGAAGAATATATGTCTGGCATATCTTCCAGCAACATCTTTGACAGGAATTGGAGAGCTCGAAAGGGACTATTTAAAACAGCACATTCAGTTTTATCTAGAATCAGGATGAACATTTCCCAAAGGATGAAGGGGAAGGTGGAGAAATAGGAGTTAAGATGACTACAGGAACTGGACTTGGGAATGCCATAAGCACAATGTAGGAAAAGCTACTTCATGTTTCTAGAGAAATAGCAGAGGGCTCTGAGCTGATGGCCACTAGGAAAAAAAGTCTGCTTACTCTCAGCACTTGTTTCTTTAGGCTGGTGAGGGCCGCAAAAACTGGAGAGAAACACATCAGTGAGCGGCAACCTCACCGGCCTACAGAGCTGTCAGTGGCAGACGACACCAGTTCAAGGGGTTTCCAGTTGCCCACAGAACAAAAAGAATCAGAAGGGGAAACGAGGAACAAATAAGCAAGCCTTTCCATTTGTAGCAGTCTCCCCATGGCAGCTAGTATGATCCTAAAAGCACTGTGAGAGAGCCTTCAAATGAGCTGCAATTTCCAAACAATCACTTCCCCTCTGTTCTCTCCATCACTCACCTACACTTCTCTGCCTTGAGGTTGTAATACTCTCTTCCTTCCTGGCTCTCCCCTACATTCATGCATGCATAGTTCTGTCTTATTTCTCCCATCTCTTCCCCTGACATTCAGCTGGCTCTTAAGTCTGACACACTATGCCCTAAACTTTCACATATGTTGCTCCACCTCCACATTTTTCTGATATTTCCCCATAAACAGCCCCTTGCTTCCTTGCGCCAAACAAGACAAAAAAAATTCACTTCCTCTCACACATTCCCACCACACCTTCAGGCGTTCAGCAGCTACACTGTGCTACCCCACACCCCACTCCTCAGCCTCTCCGGCCTCCCATTCTCCAAGCCTGCCCAACTCTGTGTCCTCACACAGTCCAAGCTACTCAGCCCTGCTTGCCCACCCATTGCACATCTCTGTCCTCACCTCCCTGATCCACTTCCTTTTTCTCTGGCTCCTTCTTTGCATCCTTTTTTCAAGAGGCTGTTCTTTCTTCTGCACCACCCTGAGCTCAGCCCAGCTACTCATCCTTCCTACTCTCTGGGAAAAGCCTACATGTCCAAGGAGTATCTATGCCACTTCCATCAGCCTCAGCCTCATCTTCCTCCTGTCACCTCCCTGATGTAGGTCTACTTTATGGAATACCTGGATTTATAACAAAGTGTATTTCTTCACACCTTTCAAGGGCCAGAAATGTTTTTTTAAAGTAATTAAAATCTGCAGCACCCTGCCATACACAATGCCTCCACTTTGTGGTCTGAGTAAATACAGTACCTTTCATTTTTGAGTGACAGTCCAGCACTGGGTCATGACAAATTGTGCATGGCCACCATGGGCGTCTGTTGAACTTGGCCCAAACAAGATCCCCAACTTCATACTTCACTGGAGTAGGTTTCTTCTTGGCTCGGATCTTTAGGGAAAAACCAGAACACAAGAAATCACTAAAGCTCCAGATGCTTTTAAAGAGATTTGCCTCCCCCCTGTGTGCAGATTACATCTGGCCACCAGAGACATTTGCATTAAAAAGCAAGTCCTGATTTTACTTAGTGGCTCGTACACCTTCAAAGAACACAATCATTCTGGAAGAACAAAACAATAAACCAGGGTTTGAGGGCATTTTTTTGTTATTTTTTAGTAAGGAACATGACCTCTGGTAAACGACTGCACTCTAACTTCACACATTTGAGCAGGTAAATATTGGAGTCACGACTAGCCCCTATTACTTCACTAACACCAATTTGTTCACTTCAAAGGTTGCAGTGTACAGAAAAAGTAGTATTAAGAGACACTTAAATATTCCTGACTGGAAAGTGATGAGAACATAAAATTAAGTGTTTATAAATCGGAAAAAAAAAAAGTTGGTATGTACAAGGTAGTAACTGCCTTACTTCTCAGATGTACTCAGGAAAAAGCTTCACCGTAAAAGTACTTAAAACCAAAGGCAGGTACAATCAGAAAAATCCCGCATGTCCTAATTTTTGGTTTATATCAGCAGAGCTGCCATTGGTCTACCTCAAAACTACAGGGCAGGAGAAAAGGGACAGAAAGGCAGTCATCCCCTCTCTAGGAGACAGACAGACACTCGGAGTAAGTATTGACTCTGTAGAAACACACCCGAACCCACTCTGCTTCCCAAGGCTGTGTAACAATCACGAGTCAAAATCTCAACACACAAAAGCCTCGCGCTGCTTAATGCCATTTCTGCCCCGCTACTGAAGAACAGGGAGCAGATCCCATGTTGTTTGCTAAGTACGCGCACTGTCTGGCTGGGCAGCATGCTACCAGCAGGACCTCTGCCAAGAATACGATCCAGGAGCTCACCAGCATTGTGACTAATTAAGCCAAGACAAAATACAATAGGTTTTCATGGAATACAGGAGTCCCTGTGCCCAGCTGTGTGGTACCCTGCCTGCTTACCAGCACCAGTCAAGGACATGTCCCATGCGGGTTCAGCATTTTTAAAAGCTCTATGAAGCGCTGCAGGTATTATTCTTGCCAATAAGCATCAGCAATACGCTCCTCATTAAAGCACAAATACACACCTTCTCACTTAACTTCCTCGTCCTGCTCACCACCCTTCCTGAGGCACATCTCTTGCAATTCACAATTCAACCTCCTAGCAACTAAAACCGCAACAGACCTCTCTAATAAAAGGTATATTCCACTTCAGGTTGAGCTTTATGGGTTTTCTTCACATGATTAAAGAAAATAGAAAAGGATAAACTCCTCTGTTACATGAAAAAAAGCAAGTAATGACATTACAGATTACATTGCTGAAATTCTTCTCACTCAGTCGTCAAAAGCCACACAATAACTTATCGCTGAGCAGGAGCTCAGGAATGGGAAACATGAAGGAGCACTGGGCAGGGGGCTGCAGACCCTCGCTCTGCCACTGACCTGCTGCATCCACCTGACACAGATGCAGGTTTTCAGGAACAAAAATGTGCATCCATGAGTATGGAAACCAGAGGTGCTGCCTTTGCTGGGGCTTTTAAAATGCAGATGCACTTTCAGATGCAAAACCCCCTTTTTTTGGTATACTTCCAGCTTGTGTTCTTCTTGTAAATGTGATTTTTGCCTCCAATTTTATTTTTTTTAAGCACATTTCTCAACCTAGGCTTTAAGGAGCGCATCTCTCTCTCTCTCTCTCTCATAACTAACCGATTATTTCAAATGCAGTGCACAGTACACACACGATGTATGCACATCCTACTGACAACTGTAACCTGAGCAGAGTCAGCTGGACGGAGCAGTAAAACTATGCTGGAGATTTGCCAAAGCCATTCACACTGATCCACCTGAGGGACACCCACAAGCTCTGCCTAGAGGCAAGTCTGCATTTAAATCAACTCTTTGTCACCCTCTAATACCCCACACAGAGGCCTGATAAAAACGTGGCTTTCAAAATCTATTCAGACCATGCTTAAACAGTTACCTCTTTCCGCAGCTATTTTCATTCCTCCCCAGTTTGAGCTCTTCCTTCCACCACAAAGGCCCCACCAGTGGGTAGAAGAGGCAGATCACGAAGCGCACCCTGTTCTGATGCCCCGAGGAAGAGCTCTGTGACAGGACGTACTGCAGCAGGTCACTGTCTTGCACTATTTTGTCTCCACTCCCCATAAATCCCCACCACCTGGTCAGAGATGCCTTCACATTAAAAAGAACACCAGCAGAGGAATGAAAGCAGCAGTTATCATCATTTCCAGGTACAGTAAGTCTCTTGCTTTAAACTCTGCTGCGTGATGCCAGAATTACGGCCCCCAGAGCATGTGTTTCTTGGGTCAGAATACAACAAATTTCATTCCTATTACAAGTAACATTTACTATGCCAAGATCAAACTGCTAATATATCCCCGATGGCCAAAAATTCAGTCCCGCAGTAATGGTGATTTTTCCGTGAGCTAGGGAAAGCCCAATTTTTTTTTAAACACAACAAACTTCAGATGTAATCCCTACATATTGTCAGAGTTCTGTTTACCTACAGAGCATGGAAATGGTCAAGTGTTTAAAGAACAACAAAACCGCACACCAGGTAGGTACCATGTTGTAACTCCATGGAGATACAGTGAAGAAATCCCAAGCAGATAAGAGACTGGGTTAGTGAGGAAGGGAAGGACAGTGCCTTGCTCTGTTGGTGAGCAACACCATGGGTTTTGTATTGTTAGATGTTCTCCTCAAGGGAGTACTGTCTACTCTGTTATCAACTGTTTGGCATTAATTTGCTGTTCAGATGGGACAAGTTACAGCCTAAACTCTAGACGATACACAGTATTTCAGCTCACTTTGTGCTATTTTTGGAGAGAACAAGAATGTACCTTTTTTAATCAAACCCTCTCCAACAATGCAAGACCCCAAATTATCACCCAGGAAGGGGTCACAAGCCAAGTTTCAGCAGAAGGATTACACAAACACTTTTACCTTGAAACACACCAGTCTTTACAATTCATTAAGCGAAGCTGAGCACCAACTTTTTGTTATTTCATGAGAAAGAAGGCTTTCTCATAGACAGGACAACTACACAAGCAGTATCTCTGCCCTCCTGAAATTCTCACCCTAAGGCAAATATGGAACATAGAATCATTTAGGTTGGAAAAGACCTTTGAGATCATCAATCAAGCAAAGAGAGCTTAGCTAAGTGATGTTATTATTGTACATATACTGTCAGTCCTCAACTGTCTCCCTCCGATCTTCTTTCCCTTTAAAATAACATCATTAATAAGCAACAAAAATAATGCTTATCCAGCATTGGCTATGTCACTTGAAGCTGCTGTTCAACCCATTAATCTTGCTGAAAGAAGTGGCACAAAACACAAGTCCACAGACACACATATGCTGAAAGTCACAGGGTGCACCCTTCCTGCAGAACCGCTCATCTCTGTGTAACAACTAGAGCGGTACCATCTCCAGCACAGGGTGGCATGGCTGCAGACACCCACGTGCCCAACAGCATGACTGGGGACGCTACCATCTTGGCAGAGCCACAGTAAGACCAAACTGCACACAAAGGGGCAGATATAAATATATATATAGTTACAGGCCAAGGTTTTCAACAGCATGTACCCAAAGAGCCTAGCTGTCCACAGTCCAAGCACTTGAGATGCAGCCATGGTAGACCTGCACACTTCAAATTCAGACCTGCTTTGGAAAGCTATCATGAAAATGCTTGGCCAAATAGCCCTATTATAGTTTATTCCTGACTTAATTATAAACACATCATCATTCAATGAAGCAAGGGATAGAACATGCTTTTGAAGAAAGTCTTGGACAGCAAAAGAGATTGTGTGTGAGAAGGATGAAGAAAAGAAGGAAGCCACTGACCCCCAAGAACAACAGAGAAAGATCCTGCCAAGCCTGTTTCAGGCAAGAAGTGAACAGAATCAAAGCCAAGGAAAAAAATAAAATGAAGAGGCACATCCAAATGATAATTAAACAATATATATACACAATACAAAGTATAAACAACGACACTAATAGCCTTTTCCACCAAGCACGTGGGCAGAAGAGCAGCAGATACCTGCCCAGGGCCCTACAGCAGCAGCATGGGATATCTTGTGAGCAGATCTCACCACACCAGTAGCTGCGAGGTAAGTCACACCCCGCACACGAGCCGGTGCATACATCAGCACCAGGGGCAGAAGGCAGCAACAACTCTGCCCCATGAGCTTCCAGTGCTCTCTTCAAACCTTCCCATTCCTGGGGCAGCAACTCTTGTGCTTCTCCTTGCAGCCCATCTAGCCCCAGGATTGCAAACAAGCTGTTCCCAATACCTACTACTTATTAGAACTGGAAGCCAGGTGGGGGTCAGTCCACTGACTTCACCACCACCACCTTTTTTTTCCTCAAAGTTCAATGATAGTTAAGTTTTTTTCTTGAATAGGATGAGATAACAAGGAGTTCACCTAATTCCTATGAGCCACCAACCCACCCCCAGATATGGCTGAACTGGCTGAAGATCAACTGCCTCTTTGTATCAGAAAAAAAAAAAAAAATCCAAAGCAACAAGCTTGAGGGAGAGATGACATTTGAAGGCACCTGGATTAGCCTGGGCCAGACAGTCTGCTTGAAGTAGTATCCACTAACACAACCAACCACATGGTTGGTGTCACAGGTGTGTCATGCCCAGGACACGACACTCCCAATTGCAGCCATTTCACCATCCCACAACAGGTTACTCACCCTCTGCCCTTGCAAAGAAGGGGCAGCAACTGGGGCAAATTCTATTAAAAGCATGCCCGGAAGTAGCCTGGAAAGGCATTGCTAAAGCTATCCCAAAAGTTTTCACAAGATGGTGCTTCCCTCTGGCTAAAGTTCAAGCTCGCTGAGTTAACTTACAGTTTAACACAAAGAGCAGCTTCAGCCTCAGCCCTCTGACCTCAGGCTTTATCCTTCTGTCGCAAGTCCACACAGCTCCTATCACAGGGGGGTGACCCAGATCCTTTAACTCCGGCCATAGAAATGAAGCAGCAATGGCTGCAACCCTCATACAGTGACTGCTGACAGTTGGAGATAGTTAGAAAGACAACTCCTACCACTGTCCTGCTCGTAAGGATGGGAGGGTGGAAAGAAGTCTAAGCGATTTCACTGTTCATTATTTCACTCAGCTCTAACACTCATGCACCGAGAAATGAACAAATACAGATAGAAGGAAAGAAGACAGGAATTGGGAAATAATCTTTGCTTGTGAATGTTGCATGGAAAGATAAAAAGGAGATGAGACCAAGAACAACACTGAAGCAAAGTCAAGAACTGAAATTAATAACTGCTTGTGATGAAAGCAAAAAAATGTTATCATTAGCAAAGTTTCTTGTTTTAAAAAAGATTTTCTGAAATCAAAACACAATCGGTCAAGAAAAAAACATAAAATGGAAAGAAAATTAAATTATATCTACTTTATAGCTATAGTATTTATAGTATTTGAAGGCAAGCAAAAAGAGGTCATCAGTTTCCTTCATACCAAGTAGCATTACAAGGCATATGAGCATTACGCCTTTACAGAGAGAGGCTGCACTACGCTATTAGAAAACTTAGAGGACTAAATCCCTGCACAGGGAAAGGAGTAAGCCTGAGTGGAGTAAGTATTTAAGAAAAACCACCCAAACCACAACACCTGCATGGCACATCTGCTGAAACCATCACCTCCCTTACCAGAAGTACCATCACACTGGCACTTAACTTTATGGCATGCTTCAAGTCAAACACAAAGTCTGAGAAGCCTGCTGGAAACCCCTGGGCAGCCTGTGCTGCTGGGGACCAGGGGACTTGCTCTTTGTCCCCCCACGGCTTCAGTCTTCCTTCAGCTTCAGCACTGCAGCAAAAAGCAAACAGGCGTCTGACCTACATTTGTGTCTGAGAAAGTATACTACCTCTTATCTGGGACCATTATCACACAGAAGTGTTAAATACTCACTAATTAAATATTCACTAGCAAAAAATACAGCAGAGATTATGATACAAGCCAAACTTCTGTTATCTACACGCTTGTGGGTATTTGTTGTCTTTGGCTAGTTTTTAGTACCCTTTTCCAGGCTACGGCAGCCTACAAATATAAAGGGTGCTACGTGTGTATGAACTACCGTGAAAGGTTAAAATAGAGCTGATTGTACTGTATTGGGCAATTCATATATCCTGAAGCATCTGTATCAAGTTCAGGAGTTACAAACATTCAGATTTTAAATAAAGAGCGTACTGATGAGAGAACACCGAAGCCTCAGACACCAAGATAACTGGTTAAGAGCATTTTCATTCCACTGCTTGCTTAATGAAGATCATTTTCCTTGTGGATTGGATAGAACAGCAATGCGATAGAAAGCTTTGGCACCTCAGCATCCTCATAACCAGAGATACACCTGACAGCAAGATTTGAGGAAGGCAGGGAGAGAAGGGGTATGATCCCACCCAGATCCCTGGTGGAGAAGAAATACACAGACACACAAACATTCAGAAGATTTTAAACCGCTGCCAGGAGCCTGAAACAGAGGAAAAACTCTCAGGCTTACTTATCTGCACACATTTTAAATGATAAACCAAGTTCTCTTTAGATCTGGCTCTTTTAATCAGCACTAATTGTTTCAAGCAAGAGAGGAACTGTTGGCATTGTCTCGCAATGGACAAGTATCAACAAATACCTTATGTCAGAGAACTAGCAAAAAAAACCCCCAAACTGAAACCAGGTCATAAGGTCTGCCCCCTTTTCAGCCTTACTTTTGTGCTCCTTCATATTATCAAACAAATTGTTCACAAGCAAGACATCTGAAAAATGCAATGTTAATTTTCAGAAATGAAGTTTCTAAATCCATGAAATGAAAAACAGATTCAAACTGTGCAAAATGAAACTTGGCTCCTCTAATATATGTGAACTGTATCCATTACAGCTTAAGCTGTAACCAGAATGAAGCAGTACTACAGAACAATATGTACATGCAGTGCAAAGAGTGAATACTGCATTAGAACCTTAATAGCTAAAAACTGGGAGTTTGGGTTGAATTAAACGTGTAACTACTAAAACTTGCTTGCTGGTTGGGGTTTTGGTGTTTGGTTTTTTTTAATTCCATGGGTTTCTTTAAAAGCAACAAACATTGAACCAGGGCTTGCAAATTTAGTCTTCTGCAGAAATTATGATTTGTCCACAGGGAAATAAGGTACAATCCCACTTCATCAGTCCAAATGCAAAGATACCACTTAAGGCAAGACCATAACCTCCACAAAATGAGGGGGTAATTCAGCATGCAAATACCCCCTGTCCAAATAAATCATTTTACTAAAATGAACAAACAAAAAAATTGTAAGTGTTCTGTTCACATAAAGTTAAGTTTTAATTTGCATTTAAAATTTCAACTGCTTTTGCTGAATCCCTACTAAAAATGAGTTCAGAGGTTTTGAACACTAGCAGTACAATAAACTTATTTTGTGCTTATTTATTTCTTGATATGCACACTTAGAGCCATGCCCTGAGGAAGCTTCATGCTTCAGTCATCAGGTCCTGAAAACTTATGCTTCAGAGAGGCTTCTAAGCTTTATGTTGTGAATCCAGCTTCCTAAACATCCTCGTGCACATACTGTGAGAGGGCAGCCAACTAAAACTAAGAGGAACCTGACTTGTTTCACCGCTGCTGTTTAGAAATCCGTGGGCAATGGCCACATTAGCCAGAGTAGTAAGAAGTCTGAACAGGTGCTTGGGAAAACCCAACAACAAAGTAACACCAGAGCAAGTGGAGGAACTATTAAAAGGAGATAACCACTCTGCTCCTTGCCCTTCTGGTGTTAGGCAACAGGCAGGTTTCTGTCTTTCCACCAACAGCGGGAGGGAAAGCCATGGATACGTGTCTCCAAAACAAGAGGCACGTGGAAGCTTCAAGCAGGGCTCAGGGCCGAAAGCCTCGCTGCTCGCTCAGCACCAGAGGCCCTACAGGAGCTGAAAAAAAAAGCTGAAGGTTTCCAGTGTCCCGAGGTACTACTGTGCAAGGAATTCTCTGTTCACTTTTTCCTAAAAAATACCAAGGCACCCCATCCTTTGGCTAGCATGCAATGCTGTGTTGGATTGTTCTATCCAACTCAATACTTCTGGTTTCTCACACAAACTCAAATTCTGCATGTCTGAAAATGAAAAATGAGTCCCCATTGCATTAGTTCTGATGAGCATCTGAAAGTTAAGTTACACTGCTATTTTGTTACTTGGGTTTTTTTCTGAAGGCCACAGCAGTGTCAATGTGCCATCTCCAGACAGCTGTCCAACGCCATATGTAACCCACAGAACAAGTTCCCTATCAAGAACTCAAACAAAGCTTTGCTTGGCAACCCTACCTGCTGCTCCCTGCCCCGGCGCTCCACCCATGAGGAAGAGGATAGAGAGGGAGATGGGGAAGCCTCCAGGACCAGAGAC
>NW_009260151.1:60504-67909 GCF_000687185.1 Egretta garzetta
TCGGCCCCAAAGAGGCAGCAGGCGGATACCGCTGGGTGCTGGACAAGCCATTCCTCTCTGCATTGTGCCGAGGCCACAACCAGACCTGGATACAAGCTGAACAGATCAACTTGGTACAAAACTGCTGCTCAGGCTGTGCAAAGGCCGGAGTGGAAGGTACCTGGCCAGGTACAACAGGCCCTCACAAGCGCTCAGTAAGAAAAACGATACACAAGGACTTTTCTCCCAACTTCTTTTTGCCATCCTTCCGAAGACTCAGATGAGATAAATCTTGATGCAGTCTTGACAGAAAGTCAGCATGTCAACTTCAACAGGTGCTTTTCTGTCCTTCAGTAGAGACAAAGCACACTGCTGAAATGCCTCCTGGCTTCATCAATGCTTTAGGACACACAAGGGATGGATGCATACCAAGTCCATCTTTCTCTGTTGCACATTTAATCGCTGCTGCAAAGCTACTGTGAGTACCCACATTGAAAGAGGTTTCTAATTACAGAGAACCTCAGCTGGCACCTGCCAGGAGTGTCAGCCTCTGCCTCCAACACACAGCAGCATCTTCCCCTCTCCTGGGCATTGGAGTCACGAACACCTGCACAGATCAGCCAAAGCAAGGCCTGTGCTCCTACCCAGGACTGAACCAGCAGGACACCCAACTCTCCACCTTCCAGCCTGCCTCTGCATGGCACTACAGCTCTGCAGGCCTGCCAAACTCCCTCGTGCTATCATTCAGCTCCCTTGCCGTGACTACCTGCTGGGTGGAGCATGACATGTTCCCAAGGGAGCCCAAACACACACCTATGCTCTGCATGTGTCCTCAGTAACACTCCTGCTGGCACCCCGGTTCCTGCACCACCAGCAAACCTTGCAAACTTAGCAAGCAGGCCCCTATAATCCCCAGGCACAACTGCAAGGACTACACTTGAGCATCTCCAAACCTAAAAAGCAGAGGACACTACCTGCATGTGACTGACCTCCACGCAGGCTAAACCACTAATTGCTCTTTGCAGCCCTCCCCACAGAGCCGAAGCATGGCAACGCTGGTGACCAGGCACCGCCCCGTCCCACAGAACACCAGAGCGCCCTAAAACCCCCTGCACTAGCACCAAGCCATTTCTTTGATGTCACCACACCTTGCAATTTCCAATACCAGCTTGACCTTAACCAGTAACACTGCACGCAGGCTCAGGCCACGGCACCCAAAAGTAACATTTACATTTCCAGCAACTATTTCAGCAAAGCAAACTGCAACTTTTTTCAAACGTTCTTGCAACACACAACAGCAGCAAGTCAGGCAGAGGATGGTACCCTGCTCCAGCAGTGACTGGCTGCACAAACACAACATCACATTTGACTCGACACAAAATTCACGCAGGTCAGACACTGCAGCTAACATTTGCAACATGGTCTGTAACTCAGCAGTCTGCAAACTCACAGCTGCAGAAAAATACTCTGATGCCATGAAGTTATATGGAAGTAAGCAAGGCTATTGTTGATAAGTCTAAATTCACTAGACAAGAGTCTGCACCTGGGAAGTGTTTAGGGGTCCACAAATCAGTACAGGTTGAAAACTGCTGCTCTAATTCAAAGCAGACTCTCTTACAGACCTTTTCCACCCATTAACTTGGAAATCCTGGCAATGCCTTAACCACCATAAAGGATTTAACTCCCATTTTACTGAGTGAAGACTGCATTGCACAGCACAGATGGCTCTGTGCAGACAGAACAAAACATAGGTCATATTTTTCTGGTATTAAAAACGGCATTAACTTTTTTTTTTTTTTTTTAAACTCCCAGGACACACACACACCCCCCCGCCCCACCAGGACTGAGTTTTCTTTCTTCAGGTGTTTCTATTCCCTGCACCTTTCTGAACACCACAGCAAATAACTGAAAAAACAATCAAAATTACTATATAGAAACAGCTGTCAGTCACAGGCAAGAAAAACAAGTATATTCTAAGCAACTAGACTGAAAGTTGATCATCATCCATAACTGATTTTTGAGTTAAGAATGTCTTCTTAAGAAATAACGTCTCAATTATAACTCAAAATACCACTTTAGTTTCTTGGGGCTCAAGTAACTTGTTAATAATATTCAGAGTTGACACCTCTTCAGCAAGCTACAGTTAACACGGGGAAATTTAAAAAAACAAACTAATAATTGTTACACATCACACAGTTTAACCCCACTTCTGGGAAGGGGGTGCAACAAGGTGCAATGAGAAGCTGTTATACTGCAAGAGGCGATCAACAAATCCATGACTTCAGGGCAAGATATTTCTGGTTTGCACAAAGTCAAACATTACTGCTACAGCATCAAACTGAGCCACTACCATTGATTTTAGCAAGGGCTTAGAGGAAGCTTTAACAGCAGAACTAGAATCATGGTACCCTCAACAATGTAAGATTTGTTAGAAAAAAAAAGGTTCAAGTTCTGGGAAATGCACTTTTCCAAAAGAAATCACCAGCGAGTAAATACAAAGACTGTTAGCAGAGGTAGCAGGCCCTGAGAGGCAGCACATATCCTAAAAAAAAAGCACCTGTAAAAGCCGACTTTCTTGCTGTTGGCCATTTTTTCCTGTAACAGTAGCAGGTGATGTATTAAGCATGCCACACTGTACAGAGCAGAACTTTGCTGGTGAAGAGCACTCCTCTGGCAACAACCTTCACTACAGACTTGACGTATTTGTGACTGCAGACAGTGTGTTAACCAGGACATCACTTGAACAAAGTCTCTCTTACCCAAGCTTTAAAAATAAGTCTTAAATATAGGAAGCAGAACCAACAGAGGTTTCTGCCGTTATGTTGAGCAAAACCTCACCTTCAAGACTGTCCAACATGCAAGACCTCTGGTTTTGCTATTTGAACACAGACATGTTCAGCTCCAGAAAGCTGCACGGCCCCATATGAACTGCAAAGGCATTGATCATTCAAATTTCACACCATGGACAGGTAGCCATAACATCTGTATTTACTAGAGAAACTACATTCTTTTCTGTAACATCACATACACAAACAGGTACTTCGCACCTAACTGGTAATATGAAATTAGAGAACAAATACAAATGAACAAGGAGAGTAAGAGCAATCACAGCCAAATGCTAGAATAAATACTTCCAGGATCCAATCTGCTGTGCAGGAGAGCTCTTGATCCTACAGACTGTTAAAAAAAAAAAAAACCACCTGTCACCCAAAGCAAGCTGCTCTTCACACCTGGGATACACTGAACTGCTGTGGCAGCATCTTAATGCCCACCCACACCACCACATTGAAGAGGTGATACCGTGCTATTGCACTGTGAAAACATCAAAGTCATTAAGGACCTCAAAAATTTATGGTCGAGCAGTAACACAGCCCAGGACAAAGCCCTAGCCACAGAAATATCCATTCTTCTGGATGCCCACTACGGCTGAAGTCCTTTACAAGGTAAGTTTAGAGCCATTCGGGACACAAATGCGCTTCAGTACAGGGGCTCAGTGGATGCCAGCAGACTGCACGGCCAGATGAGATCCAGCTACGCGCTCTTTTCTGAGCAAAAGTAACGTCTTCCAAACAGTGTAAATCTTAGTGGCAAAGAGGGGTGTGTGCACGATCAGACACACAGGGACAATAGTACACCGAGAGCCTGTTCTCATCGGGCGCACGTAGAGGGAGACCATGCTCGCAAGAAGCACAGACAGCCAAACGGAATTAATCTCCCCACCAGGAAGATGTCAACTGACCAAGGAAATTTATGTTCCCTGCTCAAACAAACCACTGCCATGCCTTTTGTATCTCAGGGATATAACATTACCAGTAGTTAGTTACACCTCAAATCAACAGTCTATAGTAGGAGATTCTTTAAGAAATATTTACAGGAGTAGTAAGTATCACGTGGCATTGGTTCCTTTATTTTATTTTTAGCAAAGAGAGAAATGGCACTAGACATGTCAGTTAATAAGAGAAAGTAACTCTCACACAGGGACACAAACACTTTGTAACTGGAGTACTCTCCCACAGCTGCAGGTTGCAACAGAACTCAGAAGTTCATCACAGATTAATTCTAGGCTTAAAGAGAGGACTTTGCTGGCCTTCAGTACTTTTAACAGATTGCATACGGTGTGGTTCTGGTAAAGCAAAAAACCTTCCAGGAGCCCTACACACATGCCCTACTCATTCCTTACATCCAGCCACTGGAAGCAGCCATCCTTGGCAATGAAAGATCCGGCTCTGGATTTCTCTGTAGCTCATTTCCTCACTGCCATTACCCGAACATCACACTCCTACAGCGTGGAGCTGGACAACAAGGAAATCATATGAGAAGAATGAAAAGCAACATTGAGCGAGCGCCTCACACGAGCCCTACACATCCTGCAGCCTGAAGCCATCAGGGTCCTATGGAAAAAAACAGCTTGTGAACGCATAACCTGGGATTGCAGACTGCGTAATGTACGTGCACCGACAGTGGCATAGATATATTTGAATCCTGAATTTCTGCTTCTGAGTGCTTAACTCTGCAAACCAAATGACTCTAACATACTCTGTGGGTAGCAATTAAAAACCAACAAACGGGCAAAGCGAAAGCCAAGTAATAATATGGCACCAAAAGTTAAATAAAAAAGCAAAACTTCAGCACAAGAGTTCTGTCAGAAACAAGTCCACCCACTCCAATTCTTCATCAACTGAGTTCAAGCAAGACCTATGGCGTGCAGACCTTTTGTGGCTGCACCCACCTCCTCCCCAGCATTGGAGCCTGGGCCCAACTCTCACTCCAACTCCGCATAGTGCTGTCCAGGACCTCTACAACTTGCAAAGGCCGGGGAAGCCCTAAAGACAAGCTCACTGTCAAGATGGTAAAGAACAGATAAATTAAAAAACAACAGCCCATTTCAATGTAAATGGAGATAACCCAACATGTGCAGAAGGAAGTAAGCCAGCAGCCGCCAGCAGTCACTTCTGGAGCAGAAACAAGACCCAAGAACCACTGCTGCCAATTCCCTTCTCTCCAACACAAAATCTTGTCAGTAGCTGCTGGGAGCATGGAGAGCTTCAGTCAACCTTAACTAAGATTAACCTGACACTTAAAATAACTTCACTTCAGAATATGCACATCCCTTTTTACAACTGAATGCTACCTGAGCAATCTCTCTCCTGTTTGGGGCAATGTTTGAGTGCTACCGATGCCAGGGCTATTAACAAATCCCCATGCGAAACAATACCTGCCACCACCCCTCCTACCGAGAGGCATTATTGAAATGCTGGACTTTACATCCCACTAAAGACTAAACCAAATGCTGGCCCTTCTGCTGGAAGCACTCTTGACATTTTGGAAATCAGCCTTTTCAAAGAGAGTTCTGCAATGATCTAGTGAAAAATTCAAAACTTGCAAGGGGCAGACAGAGAGGTGCAAGATACATGCACGCTTTCCTCTTGCCGAAACAGGAAGTTTGAGCAGCAGTGGGCATACTCAAAGCTGTGAGTTTCAAGAATAAAAGCTCTGGGAAAGGCTCGCTGTAAGGTGAAGGATCCCCCATCACCAGGCTGGGTAAAGATGATTACCTGAAAGAGTAGCCCAGCTATGACAAGCCACCCTAAAAATAGCAGAGTAGAACTCACGGATGTTTGTGGTTGTTTTTTTGGGGTGTTTTTTTGTTTTAAGTTTTAGTAGGCTCTCAAAAAAAGAAGTTGATTCCAGTTACCTAAATACAAATGAGACCGGAATTAAATGCCTACATGAATACATAATCTGAGGAGGAAGCCTGGTTATTTCTAGCTACTATGTCATGTTCAACAATTAAAAGATTTTAACTATCTCATTGGTAACTTGGTGCAGAGAAAAATCCCTATCCCTTCCCATCCCACAGGCAGCAGGGCTAAAATGAAGGACCACTCAGACAACCTGCGCTTACTTACTAAAGGAAGAATGGAAAGATTCAAGGAGAGAAGGATTCCAGGCTGCCTGAAAAAAATGCTTTTCTTCTATTTTTTTTTTCTGAACACAGCTATGTTTTTAGGTCACCAGAACAATTCAGCAAGGCTAATGAGGTAATACAGTAGACAGGAAGGCAGTTTTACTGAAAAGTCAACCCCTCGTTGCATATTCAAATAACAGGCTCAATCTCTAACACAGTTTTGTCACCATACAAGCTGCAGTTCTGCGGAGCATGTTGTAAAGCCACTGATAGCAGAGGCAAGTGTTGTGAAAGTACCTCTGCTAGCTTCTGTTTACAAAGTGAGACCCTCCCACAACCGCATCACTGAGCACATGTCTGAGAGAGATCCCCGCTTCGCTCTGCAAAACAAAGCTAAACATATGCACAAACCTCAGACCGACAGCAGCCCCTTTCTCCCAAAGACTAAAGACTGAGTCTCCAAAAGGACACCGATTCCTCCCCCAAGGAGCACTCAAGAGGATCCACGACCCAGAGCCAGAGCTGAGCCTAAACAGTGCCACAAACAAATTAAGCCACTGTCAAGTATCTTCCTGAAATCACCCCTTCGGTGGGCGCTCTCTGACAAGTGCTCCCCACCTCCCAGAGCAGACAGCAGGAACACTGCATGTTCCCAAATGAACACAGGTGAAAGAAAGGATTTCTCCCCAAATGCTGTATGCACCAGTAGCACCTGTCCGGCATCAGTAGCTACGCTGCAATTAAAAAGAGCAAGATGGGTTTGGTGTCAGTGCTGTCACATAAGTTAATTTTCACACCTGGCATCAAGTAATACTTAAAATCCAGACCATCCTCCAGTAACAAATGTTACATTTACAAAAACATATTTAAGAAGTACACAAAAAAAAATTTCTGAAGAACTGCAGGGAATATATATAGCTGCAAATAAAAAGTCACACTGAAAACAATCCAAAAATAATACCTGCATTCAGAAACGGACTTAACAAAAAAGTTGGATGCATCTAACTCCTTTCAGAACTCAAGAAGTCCAAGCAGTTGTGCTTCTTATTAAGCATATCAGAAAACAAACTAAAGGAATGTGAGTGTAGAGAGAAATTAGAAAGAAAAAAAAAAAAGTCAGCCTGAATAAGGGGCAAGGTTTCCTGCCCTGCCCGTGAGGTCTGCCAGGCCATGACACAGCCCCTCCCTGGCCATCGCCAAAGTCTCACTGCTTGGGTACCTCAAGCCAGGCCAGACAAAGGGAGCCGTCTGACAGCGTAAAAGCCGGAGCAGGCAGGAGAGGGGAAAGCTCTCCTCCTGCCCTTGTTATCTCCGGTGCGCCTAAAAAAAATACCCCTGGTAACGGGGGAAAAAGAAAAACTCCACCGCAACTTTGCGGCGATCAGCTGTTCTCGGCCGGAGAGACGGTGCCTCTTAGTCCCGGGGGGTGAAAAAGGCGCGGGGGGAGCAGGGCTGGCCGCGCCGGGGCACAGGTGCGCGGCAGAGCCCGGTGACAGCCCGCGCTGCCTGGCAGCCCCG
>NW_009260151.1:70884-72019 GCF_000687185.1 Egretta garzetta
CCCTCCCCCCGCCGAAGGCTCCAGCCTGGAGCGGCTGCTGGGTGGCACCACAGTGGGGCAGCGGGACCCGACCCGCGGGCAGCCCTGCACCCTGCCTCGTCCCTGCCTGCCCACCTTGGCAGCTCCTCCAAGGGCTCGCAGCTTCCCCCCCCGGCCCCTTTGGCCCTGCCTGGGCGCTCCCTCCTGCCCTGTCTGCAGCTGGTAATGGGGCAACCCAATGTCTCCCCAGCACTTGCCCCGGAGGGGCCATAGCCGAGATCCCCGGCCCATTGACCCCCAACTGGTGTGCTGCCACCATGGAGAGACTGCCATGTTCAGTCTCGCGCTGTTCCAGCACACCCACGGAGGGTGGGGTGATTTGGCAGGAAGTGCCGCGGTCAGAGGTTTTGCTTGTGACGTGTTTGTACCTCCGAGGTCCCAGCCTGGGGCTTAGCTGGTGGCACCCGACCCAACGTGGGCCATCCTCACCCCGGTGCCCACGTGCTGCGTTGACATGTGGGAGCTGGGACCAGGCCATGCCCAGCGCTGCACGAGCTTGGCACCGAGGCCTCACGTCCATGTGGTCCTCCCTGCCCACGCAGAGGTGGGGCAGCACCCAGTGTGGCTGGGGTCTCTGTTTCCCCCAAACAGGGAAATAGCTCTGGCACAGCCCGTCTCCCCGGGATCAACTCTGGCTGGAGCAGCAGCCACACCCCGGCACACCCGGGACGGGGCCCAGCAGCCAACTTTTCTCCTTCCTCTTTGGAGCAACCTGCCCCGCACGTTTCCGCCACATTCCCAAAATAAAGCAAATGGTTTATTTATCACCCCCCAGGGGCAGGCAGGGCCCTGTGCAGGGCGGGAGCGCCCCGTGTCTCCCCACAGCCTGGCGCCTGAGACCCAGCGAGCGAGGGCTGACATGGGGAGAGGTTTAGGACTGGCTCCAGCCTAGTTCCCAACCATCACCAGCTGCCCTCGCTCTGCTGATCTGCCCCCTCACGCTGGCGGGGTAGGGAGAGGCAGGGCCACTGGCAGGGCATGACGCAGCCTGGGTGCTTGCCCTGTGCCCGGCCTGGTCCCCCCTGAGTGCCACCCACCAGGGGCTGAGCCCTCTGCTCGTGGGCACGTGGCAGGGCTGAGCCTCATGGGACACTGG
>NW_009260151.1:72180-72518 GCF_000687185.1 Egretta garzetta
CTGCTCGTGGGCACGTGGCAGGGCACAGCCTCATGGGACACTGGTGGGCAGGGGCTGTACCCCTGGGCAGCAGTGCCCACGTGGCTCGAGGCACCCCCAGATGTGTCCCACTGTCCCCTAGCATGTCCCTGCCAGTGGTGTCAAGGCACCAGAGGAGCCCTCCCCAATGCACCCCACGGTGCTCCCCGCAGCCGTGTGGTTACTGGTGTAGGGAGGAGCGGGGTGGCGGTGGTGGGATGCATCAGATGCACTCCCCATCTGCTGTGTCACTTCTCCCTGCGCTGTGGCCAGCACCCGCAGGAAGGGCTCTTCCCCGGCCCCTCTCCTCCAGCAGAGAA
>NW_009260151.1:74405-82331 GCF_000687185.1 Egretta garzetta
GGGTTGTGCCTGAGGGGTTTGCGCAGAGGGGTGTCTGTGTGTGTGCGTGCAGGGTGGCGCAGGTGTGCATACATGGGCATTGTGTGTGTATGTGCACGGAAGGTGTGTGTGCAGGGGCTTGTGCATGGAGCAGGGGGGTGTGCAGATGCGGAGGTGGAGGGGGGGTTCGGTGCGTGCCTACATCTGTGTGTGTGCGTAAATCTGTGCATGCCTGCATCTTCTCCCAAGTAACAAGCGATAGGACAAGAGGAAATGGCCTCAAGTTGCATCAGGGGATGTTTAGATTAGATATTAGGAAAAATTTCTTCACTGAAAGGGTTACAGGCACTGGAACAGACTGCCCAGGGAAGTGGTGGAGTCCCCATCCCTGGAGGTACTTAAGAGATGGGTGGACAAGGTGCTTAGAGACATGGTTTAGTGGTGGACAGGTACAGTTGGACTCAATGGTCTTAAAGGTCTTATGCAACCAAACAATTCTATGATTCTATGATCGGGGCGTGTGCCTACATCCGTGTGTGCGCGGTGTCTCAGGGATGCAGGAACTGCCAGTGTTCAGTTCCCTCTGTGGGAGAGAACAGGCCCCTGCCTCAGCCTGTGCCTAGGAAGCAGCACAGGGTGCCCTCACCTGTGGGTTCCCATGGGCGCCCTTTCCCTGCCCGCGGGGCAATGGTGCATATGGGGCACAGGCATGAGACAAGGAGAGGAGGCACAGGGTGCAGGCCATAGGGTTCAGGCCAGGCAGGAGCAGGCAGAGGGGCTGTGCCAGGTGGGGGAGGCAGGAGCCTGGTGCCTTTTGCTGCCCCAGCCTCACCCCTCCCTGCCCGGGGGCAGAGGCTTTCTGCATCTCACAAAAGCCAGATTCTCCCCGGAGATAAAATCGAGTTGCCTTTGTTTTGGGGAGAAAAGACAACAGTAGCTCCTAGCCCCACAACAGAGTCGTTAAGTGAAGGGTCTCCAGGCGAGGGGCTGGTAACCACATCCCAGGAGCTGGAATGAGGAATCAGCCAGTGTCCTGCCCCAGGACTCAGCATCCCCCCTCCAAGACCAGAGCCATATCCATCAGGACTCAGCATCCCCCCAAGGACTATAGCATCTCCCCCAGGGCCACAGCATCTCCCCCAGGGCTCAACATCCCCCCTCAGACCAGAGCCATCTCCCCTAAGGCTCAGCACCCCCCCAGAATTCAGCATTCCCCCAGGATCACAGCATCCCCCCCAAGGACCACCACATCCCCCCCCCTGCCCCAGAGGATCACAGCACAGCATCCCCTCAGGACTCAGCACCTCCCCCGGAACACAGCATCCTGCCCAGGACCAGCAGTGGAGGAAAGTGGCTGGGAAGCTCCTCAGCTGCATGGGCACCCCACATCCCACAGGGACCCACAGACACATCCCAACAACATGCAGGGGGAATGCGCAGCCCCAAGCAGGCAGGTTCTGGCCCAGCAGCAGGTACTTGGGCCCTGGGGCCAGGGCAGGCAGGGTGCCCGCAGGCACGGCTGGGTGGGGAGCAATGCCAGGCCTGGGGGCTGGGGGGCAGGCATGGGGGGTGTGTGGTGTGTGGGAACGCTGCCTCAGGAAACCAGTGGGATTTACTGGGCTACATGCTAAATCCCCCTCACAAAAGGGGCCTGTTCGTGGGGACAGGATGCTGGTGGCTCAGCCACACTTGTTTGGCCAGCAGAGCTTGGCGGATTAAGGACAATTGGTTCAGCCCTGATAGAAAATACCAGGAATGTTAAACAATAAAAACCGCCTCCAGTTGTCGTGGGGCTACGGGACGCCCTGGGCTGCCTCCCTGCCCGGCCCTGGCCCCGGCTGCCCCATGACCAGCAGAGCTGGCTGTGGCACAGCCCACTGGCACCCGCTGCTGCAGCTCTGGGGGTGCAACTCTGGGGGTGCACGGGTGCCTGGGGATGGGGTGAGGACCAGCCCCCTGTGCTGGGGCAGGCAGGTGGATATGGTGCTGGGCACTGCTAGGACCATTGCTGGGCTGGGCTGGGGTTGGGCTGTTGGGACAAGGCACTGCCCGCACCCATGTGCACCCACAGCAGGCAAGTCCCTGCTCACCATGTCCCCTTCTGTCCCTCCACTTGGCATTAAGGATTAACAAAGCCACCTCCACCCTTATTGGCTGTTGCCCTGCTTTCCACAGAAAGGATGGTGCCCAAGCAAGCAAGAGCTGCACAAACCACACCAGGCATGGGGCACTGCCTGCCCCCCAGCACAGCGATCCCAGCCTGGAGCAAGGTGGGGGCAAGCCGGACACAGCCCCCAGGGGCTCAACCCCCTCCCCATGCACCCATTTGTCTTTACCCCTGGTCCTGGCCGCGAGCTGGGCAGCTCCTGCGGGCAGCCTGGGCAGTTTGCCCTCTGGCGTGTGAATGCCCCATTCAGGGCTGTGCAAAATGCATTGGTTCTGGCACATTAGCAGACAGCTGGGATCCTTCCCGGGCAGGCAGGCTGCTGGGACGGGCAGGTTTTACACCTGCCCGTGGGCTGTCTGCCTCCACCCACCGTGCCAGAGCAGGGGGCTCATCCAGCAGGGAGAGGAGCAGGGCTGGGGATAGAGGCTGCAAGAATGCCAGTGGGGCTGGGCTCCCCCAGCAACCCTGTGAGGGTCTGTGATGAGGAGGGGGCCCTGAGATGGCTCTGCAAACCTCTGGGGTCCCCAGCACATGCAATACACAGCAGGCAGCTGTACCCATGGCTGAGCTGAGCCCCACACAAGGGCAGCTGCAAGCTGCATCCCTTGGAAGCCCGGACCCCAGGGTAATTGCAGCAGCAGGCAGGAGCAAGGGTCCCCCTTTCCAGCTGCCCTGGGCCCAGGTCCTGCCCCGTATTGCCTGCCAGCCCCGCTGCCCTCAGGCCAGTTTGGGGCAGGCTGTGCCAGGGAGCCATCTTCCAGGCTGGGGGGCTGCGAGTGCAGCTGGGAGCTGGAGGAGGAAACAAGATCCCAGGGCTAATGGCCAGCAAAGCCCAGCCCTAGATGAAACCCTAGACCCAGGGAGCGGGCTGGCAGGAGGGGGCGAGACAGCTGCAGCCCCCCTGCCCACGCTTGCAGCGGAGCTGGGCACTATGGGGCAAGGAGGGGGCAACGCAGGCAGTGGAGAGCATGTCCCGGGGCTGGAGCCTCCCAAACCCGTGTTCCCAGGGGTGCTGGGGCTCTTGGGAGGCAGTGCAGAGCCCCTAACTCACTTTTATCTGGTGTCCCAGGGCTAGCCCAGGCAGGGAGGGGCTGTGGGGGGTCCCCAGCACACAGAGCCTGGCCCCAGAGCGCTTTCCCAGCCTGGGAGCCTGCAGCAGTTGGGGGATCGGTTTCAGGGCGATGCTGGTAGCGGAGTTCACGGTGGCTTAGCGCAGCAGCAGCTAATGGGGAACAGATGCGAGGGTGCTTTGTGCCGGAGCGGGCCTGGAGGCACGGGAGTGGGGACATCGCTTCCTGCACCTGTGGCACTGCCTCCGCGTCCCCTGGGAGCACTCGCAGGCCCCTGCACTGGCTGGGGTGAGGAGGCAGCCCCCGACCTGCATTCCCAGCTCGGCTGGGCCCTTCGCCCCCCAGGAGCAGCCCAGAAACTGCACTGGGGTCTATTCCAAAAAAATAATTTATCAGGTCGATATTTCACATACATAAATATTCATCTCTATGACTATGTACAGAGGCAGCGGGAGCCCAGCAGGCAGCGGGGCTCCTGCCCAGAGACACTTCCACCAAAGCACTGGCCAAAGCCCAGCTTCCATGGGCGATGCCATGGGCAGCCCAGGCAGTGCCTGCCCCAGAGAGACTCTGGCTCCTGCTGCACTGCAATGCCAGGCAGGTCTCAGCCACGACTGAAGGCTCAGTGCTGAAATGGAGCCTGGAGAGAGGGACACCCTGTCCCAGCACTGCGACTCGGGGCCCTGCCTTGCCCACGCTCACACCGGGGTGGGTCGTGGGTAAAGACGGAATCGTCAGAGGAGCAGGAGCTGGCAGTGTCCTCGCAGGAGGGCGAGTACTGCTCGAAGGGCATGGAGAGGTCCAGGTACTGTGGGGACAGAGAGTGCTGTCAATGCCAGTGCCGACAGTGCCCACACCGCCCACCCCACCACACCCCCCACCACTCACCTCCTCTGAAACTGCCGCCAGGATCTTGTCCAGCCCCTCCACGAGCTGCTTGAAGGTGGGACGCTGCGAGGGCACAGCGTGCCAGCACTCCCGCATCAGCATGTACCTGGGGGGTTAAGGGCACGTTAGCAGGGTCTCACCGTGTCCCCTGCCCAGCCTGCCAGTACTCACAGCTCATGGGTGCAGTTGGATGGCCGGTCCATGCGGTGACCCTCTTTCAGCAGCTTGAAGAGCTCCTCGACAGGGATGCCGGGGTAGGGAGAGCCCCCCAGCGTGAAGATCTCCCACATCAGGATCCCAAAGGACCACCTGGGATCAAGTGTGGCAAAAAGGGGTCAGCCACATCCTAGGACCCTCCCTGGGCAGGCAGGGCCCAAACTCACCCCACTGCACCCTGCAGCGCCACGGGAGAAGGTGGCATCACCCCTGGGGAAGATGTGCCCTGCTGCTGCTGTCCCCATGGCATACCCCTATCCTACCCATGGAGACTCTCCAGTTTGTGCATAACCCCATGGCACTGCCTCATCCCACACACGAGAGCGTCCTCCTCCCACACCCAATGCCATCCTCCACCCCAGCAGCCCCAGGACTCACACATCACTCTGGTGGGTGTAGACGCGGTCGAACAGGGCCTCAGGTGCCATCCACTTCACCGGCAGGCGACCCTATGGGAGCAAACGCCATGCTCAGCCCCGGCCAGGGGGTCCCTGTGCCCACTCCCCCGCCAGGCCCCCCTACTCACATTGCTGGTTTTCTTGTAGTAGTCGATGTCATGGACGTCCCTGGCCAAGCCAAAATCGGCAATCTTCATCACGCTCTCTGCTGTGACCAGCACATTGCGGGCAGCCAGGTCACGGTGGATGCACTGCCAAGGGGAACATCACCCCCAGGGGCTGTGAGGTGGTGGCTCCAGCTCTGTGCATCCCCTCCCCACACCCAGAGCCACTACTCCCCCCTCCCACACATCCCCTGGCACCGCTGACCACCTCTGCAGTGATGGGGCCACCCCGCCACCCGGCTGACTGCACAGTACCTGGAGGACACACAGGGGGTGGGTCAGGCTTTAAGCCCCACATTTTTGGGGAGACACTGCCCTGAGCTTTGCTGGATGTGGTGGGGAGGTTCTGGGCAGCCTGGGGGAAGGTGCTGAGCTCCCTCCCCCCACTCAGAGAGGGGACAGTGTGTGTGGAGGACAGCTCCTCCATCATTGCCTTGCCCCCCTCCCCGGGCTGTGCTGAGCACAGGCAGCCTGTGTGGGCTGTGCCAGTCCTACCCGTTTGGACTCCAGGTACTCCATGCCACGGGCCACCTGGTAGACGCAGGAGACCAGGTCCTTGAAAGACAGCTGCTCCTCGGGCATCGCTGTGACATCGAAAGTGTAGTCCGGTGTCGGGGGGCGGCGGGCACGGAGGTACTCACGCAGGTTGCCCTTTGCAGCAAACTCCACGATCACGTACAGCGGCCCTATGAAGGGTGTCCACTCCACTCAGCCCCTGCCCTGCCCTGTCCCACCCCAGCGTCCCGCCTGCCACTGTCCCCAACAGCCCCATCCCCTTCTCCCACTCCAAGCCTGCACCCTGCCCAAGCCCTGCCTGCACAGCCCCCTCACCGTCTTGTGTGCAGACTCCCAGGAGGTTGATGATGTTCTTGTGCTTGTCCATGAGCTTCATCATCTCCATCTCGGATATGAGGTCAGCCAGGTCCTTGTCCGTGGCATTGTCTGGGGAAGAAGGGCCATGTCACCATGCCAGCTGGGGTAGCACTGCAGTCTGGCACTGATGCCACCTCTGTGCCTGGGACACTGGCAGGGGAACTGTTACCTTTCAGCATTTTCACAGCCACGGTGACAGCTCTGTCTGGCCGGTCTCTGTCAATGCCGTAAGCCTCTGCCCGCACCACCTGGCCAAAGCAGCCTTCCCCCAGGGGCTTGCCCAGCACCAGCCTGGCAGGGACGGACATAACCGTGAGGGACCGCAGTGATGGTCCCACTCCCCACCACTGCATGGCTGGACCCTGAGGTGCAGAGATGGCGTAGCTGCCCCTCTCTGGTCCGAGCCAAGTCCCAGCACCCCAGGTACAGCAGTGCCGGGGTGTCTGGTGATGGCTGGAGACCTCTCCATCCATCACCCACATGCTGCTGTCCCAGGGTGGCTGGGGAGAGCAGCCCCCAGACCTGCCCTGTGCCACCCAGCACCGTACTTGTCTCGGGGGAACTCCCACTTGGCATCGAGTGGCAGGTCCAGCTCCATGACCCCAGCCAACATTGGGGCGCAGCTGGAGGAGAGACGAGTGACGCGCATCAGGGACGTGCTGGACTTCCCAGATGAGCTGGAGTCCAGGGAGAACTGCAGAGAGAGACAAGGCACCTCAGCCATCCCACCCCATGCTCCAGGGCCAAACAGAGACCCAACGGTGCTGCAGAGACCCTCACATGGAGCAACAGGGCAAGGGAGCCACAGGAGGCAGTGGGGAGGGCAGCCCTGAGGTAGGCAGCAGGGTAAGGCGTGACAGGCACAGGTGGCACTTGTGGAGCCAGTCAGTTGCCAAGGTCCCCCTGTGTCCCTAGGGCTCCAGCTTGGCACCCACCTGTCGGATGAGTGGGAATTTGGAGAGCTTGTGGACTGCCATGGGCTCCAGGGGCTGCTTGCTTGACTGAGTCTGCATCCGGCACAGCACCACAATGATGGCGGCCATGGCCACGGCCAGTGAGCCTGAGGTGTAGATGATGATGTCTGTGTACTTGGCCTCAGGGGCTTCAGCTTCCCGCACCAGTTCCTCTTCTGGAAGGAGCGAATGAGTTGGCCTGAGCCATGGTCCCTGTGTGCCAAGGGTCCCAGCTCCCACCCCAGGACCCCCAGCCCTACCTGGCAGCACGGTGAGCCAGGCAGACTGGTAGGAGAGGCCGATGGAGTTCCCTGCCAGGCAGGTGTACTCGCCAGCATCCTCCACAGAGACGTTGCGCAGGTACAGCACCTCCACCTCGGAGCTGTTGATGTCTGCAGTCTGCCAGGGAGAGGGATGGATGGTCAGCATCCCTCCTCCTCCTCAGGGGGCTCTGTGCAGCCCCTGTCACCGCTTTGGGGTGGGCATCTGGGTATCCGGGTCCTTCCAGCCCTTGTTACCTTGAGCACTTGCACATAGGGGACCCCGTCGGGACCGTAGCTGCTGCCATTCACCTCGATGTGCTTCAGCCACTGGATGTGGGGCTGGGCATCGCTGTAGACCTTGCAGAAGAACTCCACATCACTGCCCACCAGGGCCGTGGTGTTGGCAGGCAGCCCAGCCTGCAAGATGGGCCTGTGCGGGGACCTCTCTGTGCAGAGGAGAGCAGAGCGGAGTCACCAACACAGTGGCCCAGAGCAGGGGCTCCTTTCTGCCTCCCTCTGCCCGCTGGGAACCCAGGGAGAGCTCTTCCCCAGCCCTACAGCAGACCCAAGCCTGGTCTCCATCCCCATGTCCCTTGGGTGTGAGGGACATGCAGGCTGTGCCAGAGGAGAGGACATGAGCAGAGGCTCCTCTGCCCCCTTCCCCGTGACCCTGACCCCTCTGCTGGGTGCAGGGGAGCAGGGAGCCAGGACCAGCGCCGCGCCGAGGAGCCCTCACCCAGCACGTCCAGGAGGTAGCTGTAACGGATGCTGCCAAACCTGTTCTCCACCAGGCAAGTGTAGTTGCCGCGGTCGGAGGGCACCACGCTCTCCATCACCAGGCTCCAGTGCTGGTGCCGGAGCTGCAGAGGGGGGAGGTAAGGCAGGGAGGTGTGAGGGGGGGCCAGACCCCAGGAGGGGAGGCTGCGGGGGGGGGGCCCGGGCCCTACCCGGGTGG
>NW_009260151.1:82892-84002 GCF_000687185.1 Egretta garzetta
GGGGGCCCTGGCCCTTACCCGGATGCCCCCGATGCGGTGCTCCCCCCGGAACTCGCGCCCATTCTTGAACCAGCGGATGCTGGGGCTGGGGCTGCCCGAGGCCGGGCAGCGAAACTTCACTGTGTTCCCTGCGGGGACTGCATACAGCTTCTTGTCCATCCGGTGAGGGTGAGTCCAGTAAGGAGCTGGGAAGACACGGGATATACAGTGGGAGGGGGCCAAGGGGCAGCATGGCGGAGCTGCTCCCAGCCGCTCATGCTGTGAGCAGGAGGCAGCAGTGCCCCATTCGAGGCCCTGTCCCAAACAGCTCCTGGACCTGCCCCAGCTGCCCCCTCCTGCCCAGGGCGGCACTGACCTCTGTGCATGTAGACGGGCTCCTCATTTCGGTCTCTGTGAGGACCGTCCCCATCACTGTCTTCATCGTCATCACCTGATGCCAATGAGTCTGCAAAGGAAGATGGGTTGAGAGGGATATCCCTGCCTGCAGGGCTGGGCGCGCAGCGGCTGCCTTGCTGCCCCCGGGGGGGAGCTGGGTGCTGCTGGGGCTCCTACCCACGACGGAGATGGTGAAGTTGCGCAGGATCTCCCCGGTCCCCTGTGCCTGGCACACATAGAGCCCTGAGTCCTCATAGGTGACCTCCGAGATCTCCAGCAGGCTCTGCCGGAGACGGATACGACCCCCTGGGACAAGTGGCCGGGACTCCTTGTACCAGACCACACTGGCACTGCTCTGGTTGGCGTCACAGTACAGTTTCAACGCGTTGCCCAGGTCCAGCAGTAGATGTTCCTCTTCCGACTCCAGCAGCGGGCTCTCGAACAGCTCTGGAGAGATGCTGTGAGTGCCCGGCCCCGTGCTCACCCCTCCCCAATGGCAGGACTCCACCACACACCCACCCCTGGGCAGAGAGCATGTGGTGTGGCACAGCCCAGTGCCCAGCTCTGCTGCCCTGGAGGCAGGTGAGGACTGGACTATGCCCTGGGGCGCAAGGACCTAGCTTCCCCAGCAGTGTGTCCCTGTCCAAGGCCACACATGCCACCGTCCTTCCGCAGTGGCCACTCCCCGCAGTGCAGGGTGCCCGAGCCTGTCCTGCCTCACCGAACATGGGCACC
>NW_009260151.1:84049-84445 GCF_000687185.1 Egretta garzetta
CGCCTCTGTCCCCCAGGGCCTCTGCTTGGCCATCACAGCGGGGATGCGGGGTAGCTGGGCCTCTGCTCCCCGGGATACGTGCTTCTCCAGTACCCACCAAGAAGCACCAACTGCCTGCACCTCTAAGGTGTCTGTACTCACAACTGAGCCACACACAATTGCCACAGTGCTCACACCATCCCACTCTGCCGCACACATCCACCAAGCAAGATGAGCCCCCACAGCGCAGGGACAACCTGCCGGGAGCCACCCTGCTCCTTCCAGCCTCCACACCTCCTTGCCCGGTGATGGAGACGCTGGCTCCCCGTGCCGTGCCCCAGATGGATGGGTGCCCCCAGCTCCCACCAGCCCAGCCTCAGAGTCAGAGCTGTGGGGCTGTGTGCCCAGGGCGAGCAC
>NW_009260151.1:85877-86488 GCF_000687185.1 Egretta garzetta
TAAACACTTCGCCTTCGCTTTCCCTGAGCCGCTGCCTGCACCGGGGTGGGCAAACCCCATCGTGCCCAGGCCTCGCTGCCCACCTGCCTGCCCACACAGGACCCCCGGGCACGGGAGAAGGCCTGGCCTCAGACCATGGGAGCTGGCATGGTCCTCAGGCATGCCCTTCCCTGCCAGTAAGAGGGGACAGAGGGTCAGGATCTGGCCCCAGAGCTGCTCCCCCTCGCTGCATCACTGCCTGCTTCGCCATCTTTCTGCTTCCCAGCAAGATCTGCCAAGGCTGTGGTGAGCCCCGCATGCAGCCTTGCCCATGCTCTGCATGGATCCTGAGGTCATGTGAGTGGGGTGTGGCTGTCATTGTCACCCCCCACCCCAGAGGGTCACGCCACCAGGGCCCAGGGCCCAGCTTTGTCCATGCTGGTCCAGCATGCAAAACCAGCAACTTCCAGCACAACACAGTTTCACTGCAAGGGCTGGTTGGTGCTATGATCTCCCATAGCACTGTGCACCCCATGCTGCTCCCCACCTGGGGTGCTGGTCCCCACCCTGGGGTGGTGGTCCCCTCCGAGGCGCAGGGGCACACGGAGCAGCCCCGGGGGCGGCAGCCCCCG
>NW_009260151.1:86505-87406 GCF_000687185.1 Egretta garzetta
AAGCGGAAAAGAACACAAATTTCACGGAGCAGCCGCCGCCTCTGCAGAGCCCACAGCGTGCCGGAAGCACAGAAAAATGTTGGGTTCAGCTCAATCCGAACCAAAACCAAATTAAAACCAGAGAGAAGAGGTTGTTCCCAGTGCTGGGAGCTCCGGGAGAGAGCTGGGACTCGGGGGAGCCTGTGGGAGCCACAGCCTGGGTTGGGCACGGAGAGACACCCCCCCATAACCCGGCCAGGTCCCACTGAGTATGGTGCAAGGGCAAGGGGACCAGTGCTGGCACCTTGCCCTGTGCCACACCAAGCATCCCTGCTGGGCTGGGGCAATGCCGGGTGCAGGCTGGGGTATGGTGGAGTTGTGCTGTGGGCGGCTGGGAACCGGTCCTGTCCCTGCCATGGGGCAGCGCTGGGCCGGGGGTCGGGCTGCCTGGCTTGATTTATAACAGCAACTGACGGCAAACAAAAAGCCCTTCATGGCAGCGCAGCCCCACCGCCTGCCACCCGCTGCCGGCAGCACCGACATGGCCTCCACCACGCCAGCAGCTGAACAAGGGGGGATTGTGCCAGCGCTGGCGTCCCGCTCTGCGGGTGCACCCCTGCCCCAGCACCCTCCTTTGCTGCCCCTTTTCCCCCCAGCCCTGCGGGCTGCTCCCATCAGCAGTGGCACCGCAGGGCACACATGCCCCCTGGCCACTGAGCCACAGTGGGTGCCCAGGGAGGGAGCACACCCCAGGGACCCGTAGATGGGGCAGTGAGCAGGCTGGCAGGGTGCAGATGGGGCAGGGGGACCCGCTTTGCCCCACACCCAACTGAGGAGAGGTGATCCCCCTGGCCAGACCCTCGGCCTTGCTTACGTGTGTGGGGCCCCATGGCAGCGAGCATGCACGCGGGGCCGGGCGCGC
>NW_009260151.1:87518-88777 GCF_000687185.1 Egretta garzetta
ACCCCGCGCCCCCGTTGGCCCGGGCCCCGGCCCCCCCCGCCGCTCCCGCTGTGGTGGCACCTGCGGCCAGCGTGAGTGCACGCGGCACGGTGGCTCCTGGGGGGGCCAGGGCCCGGGGGGCTCTTTCCTCCTGGAAGTTTCTCTTGGCCTCCCCTGAACGGCTGTTGTTTGGGGTGCAGGCTCCCCGGCTCCCTGTACCCCATATGTGCAGGGGTCTGGGGGCTGAGGCTGACCAAGCTCATGCCATTTGCTGGGGTGATACAAACCCCTGGGCACCAAGGGAACGGGCCAGCCCTGGAGCATAGGGGTCCTGGGCTGCCCCAGCACAAGGGCTCCCAGCTCCGTCCAGCCCTGCCGACCTTGACACATGGTGACTTCCAGCCCCGGCCATGACCTGCTGCCCTTCTATCAGCAGGGACCTGCCAAGGTGGGCAGGGGCCGAGCTGGAGGGGTAGGCAGCCCACCCCAGGCTGGGCAGGATGCTCTGCAGGGAGGAGAGCAGCTGGGCTCAGGGCAGCTTGCCTGCCCATCCTTATCTTCGGCAGGGAGGGACCGATGGAGCAACCTGGCCCAGTTAAGGTTTAACCAGGCAGAACTTGGCAAACATGAACCCTGCTGCTCCCTCTGGGGAGGTGAGAACATGGGGCCCAGCGCGGGGGCTGCAGGATGGGGACACTGGGGCGCCGAGCTTAGGCCAAGCCCCCAGCATGGTGCAGAAGCAACCACAGATTTGGGCACGTGGGGCTGGGGCTGGCCTGGCAGCACAGAGTTGGCAGCACCATGCCTCAGTCCCGCCGCCCCTGCCCATCCCAGCTGTGCTGGGTAGCACCAGGGCTGCAGCTGGCACAGGGAACGGGGTGCACAGGGCCAGGGCGGGCACCGCTCCCCTTGGGGACACGGCACACACCATGTGCTGGGCCGGGCACAATGGTGCCCATACAGGGGCTGAGCAAGCAGGAGCTTTGCCTGCCAGCCCTGTTCCCTACGGGGCATTTGGGGACTTCTCATGGGAATAGTGTGGCTGCGGCAGGGGGCTGCAAGGCAGAAACGGGGCCACCCCAATGCTCCCAGCCCCTAATCGCAAGCAGGCGCCCAGCCTTGCCTCCACATCTGCACCTGATTTACTCGCTGGAGCCAGTGGGGCCACGAGGGATGGCAGCGGTTGGGGCTGCGGCCAGGGCTGTGCTCCCCCCAGCTGAGGGGGGGGGCCCGGGGCCCAGCCCCACACGCTGCTGCAGGAGCAGGGGCTCCTCAGACCT
>NW_009260151.1:89349-95209 GCF_000687185.1 Egretta garzetta
TCAGAAGGGCCGGGAGCTGCCAGACACCACAGCGCTGCGGCGAGGAGGGAAGGGGTCCGTGAGGGACGGGCTGGCAGCGGCAGAGCCCACACCACGGGAGGCGGACACAGCCCATCCCTGCCAGCACTCCCTGCACGGCTGATGGCAGTGCCGCCCTCGGTGCCAGCACAAGGCTCTGCACTGCTCCCGGTGACACGGGTCCCTGGTGCCCTGCCGCAGCCCTGCCCGCGGAGGAGCAGGATGTCCAGTCCCGGGCACCAGAGCCCACTCCAGTGAGCAAGCTGCCCTTGAATGGAGAGCAGCAGAGCATACTTGCCACCACGCTGCTCCTGCAGCAGCAGTCTCCCAGGCCAGACTGTCCCATCTTCCCCTTGGTGACCGCGGCGTGCCCAAGGCCTTGCTGACTTGCCAGAGCAGTGCAGAGGAAAGGCACCGGCTCTGTCTGGACCTCAGGGTGCCGCAGGATGACAGCAGAGCCTTGAGGAGGGCAGACGGGAACACAAGCCTCCCACCCCTCCCAAATATTTCAAAGGTGTCTATGTCCTGTTCTTTGCTTTGAAGTATGGCAAAATCCCAGGAAGGGCTCTAGCAGAGAGACAGCACCCAAAAGTTGTAATAAACACTCTATTTGGAGAGCTTCACCTTAGGGAAACAGCAGATACACAAACAATGTGTACAGGGGAAGGCAAAACTGTCAGTACACAGACAGGAGTGATACACCGGACTGGGCAGTGCTGGAAATGGATCCCTCTTGGCGTCGATGCACAGCACATCTAGCGGGCACCTGCCCTGGTACAGCGGGACGAGAGGTAAGCAGCAGAGATCGGAGTTGGAGGCCATCCAGGGCTACCAGGCGCACAACGCTTCCTTCAGTTCATTGCAATTTTCTGCTCATTGATCAGCTCACAAGGTTTAAGAGGACTCCCTCTGTAGCAGGAGACTAAGGTCAGACCTCAGCAGTGGAGCAAGACTGGAAAACATTAGGAAGGCGAACCCAGACCAGCAGGAGCCTGTCCTAAGGGAAGATGGCAGATTCTGTGCAGGGTGAAGAAAAACAAAGCTCATGCACAGCCTGGAGTGGGGAAGGGAAGGCACTCACTCCAAGCACTGAGATTAACAACCAGCTCTCTCTCCCCTTGCTTAACCTGACCAGTGCACACAGCAGATTTTGGAAGTGCCTCTACAGCCCTGCTCTCAGCCCCGCGAAGGTGTCAGCTGCTCCCCTGGCACACAGCACTGGGAGTCAAGGGCCCCAGGCTGCCCTCCAGCAGCTGCCGGGGCCACACAACGGGAGGCAGCAGCTTGGCTCAGCCCACCCTGGCAGCGTTGTGTGCCCATGGCCATCACCCATGACCCTGCCAGCTGCACGGAGCCTCGCCAGACGGGGAAGTCCTCAGAGGGGCCACATCTGCATCCTTCTGCCCCATGAAAGAAAAACAGCAAGACGTTTGCTATGGACTAGCAGAGTCTCATCTCCACAGAGGCACCGATGCTGGGACAAAGCCACAGGGTGCCCGACTCAGAGCACTGGCATTGAACATGAGGCCAGCTCAATGCACATGGCTCTTGCGGTGGGCTAGCAGAGAACAGGCAATGCCTTAGCTTAAGGCAAAACACCTAAAGAACGCCAAAACGCACAGCAGTCTCAGATGCCTGCCCTTCCTTCCAGTGCCTTTTCTAACCACTCTAGTACATTAGCACCACAAAGAGACCATCAGTCTTAATTTCCGGGTCTGAAATCTAGAACATCCCTTTCCAGGATGATACAAATGCGTAAGAACTTTGAAAAGAGGGGCTGGGCAAGTGGTGCCTAATGAAGGACTAACAAAAGCAGGTTTCCAAAGGATTTGTAGCTTTTTAGTCAGCTATCGATTTGACCAAGTTATACTACAGTTTTCTGCAGCATCTAGATTTATTCCCTCTCTTTTCCCTTAAAACCCTCCTTCCCCAGAGCATTTTGGTGGCAGTAGGGGAAAAGCTGCACTTCCATGCAGACCCTGACAGAATTAGAGATGAACTCACCCTGCTCTACCTTCTTCTGCTGATTGCATTCAGATCTTGGAGATCTCCACCGCTGCCAAGTTTGGCTGAGATTGGTTTAAGTCACAGGGGGTAAAGACACACATGGTGAATGATCACATACACCTGTTTCCATAGGAAACCAGGCAAAACAGTTACTTCCTTCCACGTGGAAATCCTCAGAGCAGCGGGCTGAGGAAAGCCAGGAGCTCTAACCCCTCTTGCAGCCCTCCACTCCCACCAGCAGCAGTCTGCATACCAGAGTTGCAACTACTTGTCAGACAGACCCAAACAACCCAGCTCCAGAACCAATGGCTGCGGTGCTGCAAAAGCCTCTGATGACAATCAGTGGCTCATGAAATTCTGCACGCAAACCTGACTGGAGGAGGCATGGAAAGAGAGGCCACGCTGGTTATTCCCTATTTCAGGCCTGTACAAAGCCAGGCAGCCGGCATAATGTCCCATCCACACTGCATAAGCACTGCTCGCTACGGTCCAGGAGTTATCCAGCAAAAGCCACCTCTGAGCATGGGATGCTGGCCCTCCAGGTGCAGGAATCCATTATTTGCTCTGGTGAGGGAGAAGGCGGCTGCTACCAGCCTGTTGCCAAACCCTCCTTATACCAGATACACACTTCCTCTCACACACTGCACCCACCTTCACAGGAAGCAATTACACAATGAAAACTACTCTAAGGGAGTGAAGTATTTGCTGTCTAGCAAGTCTCTTCCAGCTGGATCCTTTTTCTGACAGATTCAGTCCCCGTTCTGCTCAACGGGTGCATACAGGAGGGTAGGGCTTTGCTTATCCAGAGGGATAATGAAACCATTGTGGGCTGGCAAAGGATGTGTATTCTTGGGCCACCAACAACTCCAAGAACAGCGCTGCAGCTTGCTCTAGAAGTCTTGGCTGAAATAACTGTAGCCTCCTGGGGCAGTTGACTCTTCCCGGACATACTGCTGTGGCGGGAACGTTCCGACAACTGACACGGCTCCTGGCATCCTGGACATCGAAGGGAGCGAGAGGAAGGGGAAAAAAAAAAAAAAAAAAAAAACAGAAGTGCTCTGAAATATCCCAGCTGCAATCACTGCTCGGCAGGCACGGCTGTCAGTGGAGCAACAGCCTACCACAGCCAAGTCAACAACTTGCCAGAAAAGCTTCCAAGTGCATCCTTGCCCTCCGTGCGTGTGTGTAAACAGACACCTTTAGCATGGCAGAATTAGCTATTGCATAGCTCAAGGACTTGTTAAAGAGCTTCCATTACAAAGCAAGCATCCTGGCTCTCTTCAGACTGCAGAAGCTGGCCTGGAAAAGGACTGCATGGCTGAATCCAGAAGCAGCTTTATGAAAGGGAGTTGTGTGGTTGCAAAAGCTCGGACAAAATCCATGTCCTTAAAGGGAATATTTGTGCATGTGTGTTGGGAACATCCTCAATGTTATCTGTCTAGAATGGGATACTTGCTATTCACTGATCCAGTTGTGCCATTCAAGAGACGAAACTTTCCTGGGATGACGGATGGAGCATGTCTCTTCCAATCAAGTACTCCAGAGAGCCACAGGGCAGTTATCCCACAGACAGGCAACAAGAGATCCCAGTTTTCCTCCTGTCCTCTCTGGGAAATTTGGCTAGGAGTCTGTCCTCACTTCAGGCAGGGTTTCCTAATAACTCTTTCTTGTAAGAAGCTCTCTAACCAACCCAGGCTCATTACTGATCCTCTTTTAGCAAAGGCTTTGAAATTAGAGATCTGAACTTCGACAGTGTCCAGAACATGTATTTTTGGTATTAATCACCTGGCAGCCTAGCTTTTTTGGATTAATAATATATGCAGGGGATGCCATTATTTAACTCACCAGCTGTGAGAGAGCAAGTTCAGGAATATAGTTTCTGGAGCATGCTGACTACATGCCAAATTTTAAGACAAGCAACCCTGACAGAGATTAGAATGGCAAGCAGATCTCCACTGAGCCACTCTTTAATTAAATTAAAATCTCAGTTGTTAGAGAAACGGTGTTTAATGGGTGTCAGGCTGGACCTGCTCACTGCAAAGGTCCACACTAAGCTGAACCACCAAGAACCAAAAGCAACACTTCTACTTCAGCAGCATCCCGGAGCTGTCTGCAGAGGGAGCTGCCGACACAAGTCGGCTTCAGGACAAACACAGCAAGCTTGGCACAAAGCCCAGCTTGCAAGTCAGATGGCAGTACACGTTCAAAACTACATTTTAAGTTATATTTAAGCCATTGATTTGACCAGCGAGCCTGGAAACACACTTAGACAAGAACGTTACTTACTGATTCTTGTGTTTGAAGCCACTGATGTGAGCTTGGTACTGCTCTATGGAGTTCAGTACTATGTTACATGTGCTGCAGGGGTACCCCTTCCCAGCTGAAACAGACATCAATGTTAGCACACACAGCTAGCCAACAACTTGGTGCCTGAGGTAGAAACAAGTGAGGTATCAATCACTTGATGTGTTAAACAACAGCTAAACAAAGCCAAATAGCAGAATCCCACTACCCTGCCATGTATTGGCCTGTCACTGAGAGGGATTCACTAAGCCAGAAAAGCTTTCCTGGTCAGAACATGGGTTTGTTTATCTATAAAAACAAAGCCGCATTTCCTATAAACAGTTCACAGTACCAGTCATAGTAAAAGTCTCAGCACTGGGGCACCAAACCTGATGCTATACTGCCTTTCCAACCCCATTTCTCTCCCAAAGTCCCACTTCTCCTGATCTGTACATCTCATAACAGAAAATGAGAGAGATACTTGATTTGCAAGATTAAAGTGTTTCAATAAAAAAAAGCAGGCAAAGGAGATTACACACAATGTCCAGTTCCACAGTGCAGCATTCTGCTAAGCCCTGCTGAGGTGCCAACTGAGAATACTAAGCTCTATCCTCAAGCAGTTTGATTACAGTCAGCGTATCAGTTAACTGCAAAAAAAAAAAAAGTTTCCAACAATGGTTGTACTAGACAGATCAATGGTTTTGTGTAACATGACAACTCCAGCTGGAATGAGAGTTCGGGAGGTCACAGATACCAAACAGGCAAGCATGGCTGCACGGCTCAGCACAGGAGTCTTTAATAGGGGAAAATCCTGGCAGTTGTCCTCAAGACTTTAAGTGGTCCTGAATTTTGGCTCGCTGGGGAAGTGCTCTGCCTGGGAGTCTCACAAGGAAAACATTTCCTTAAGGTGAAAGAAGAGACTCACCCCAGGGGTGCAGAGCAGCATAATCATAGCATATGATACAGCAGACGTTTCCCTGCTTGCCTGCTGCACCTCAGAGAGATTTCAGACTCTAGTGGACCAACTCTCAAAACAGAGCTGGATCTGGGCAGGAAAGGCTGGAGGAGCAGTTACAGCCCTCATGTCTGCCTCCCTGCACGATGGAGGTCAAGATCTCTCTGTTGCAAATCCGGCAAACAGGTGCGTGCACAAAGTTGTCCAAACTGTACTCCTGCAACCCAAACTGGTGGTTCCTAGAGGAGCTTTAAGCAAACACCTTGGTGTTGCACTGTGAAGAACACATCTTCACCTTCTGCCAGCCAGATCCCAACAGAGAGAGGTTTAGGGACAGGCACAGCTGTTAGCACACAGAGACGGGCAAAGAGAGCGGGAGAAAACATTCCCGACTGCAGCCCATCACATCCGAGCAGCCCCCGATTACAGCCCAGGCTCCGAAACCTTGCCCGAACCGTTTAAGTGCCACAGAGTTGTGGATGTAGGTACTTGAGTTCTGCTGGCACTTCATGGGAGACATCACTCACGTAGGCAAGGGCACTGCCCACCTACCCAGCCTGCCTGGGCTGGGGCTCCTGCCACGGTCAGCGCCCGAGT
>NW_009260151.1:95290-99308 GCF_000687185.1 Egretta garzetta
CAAGCACCTTCTCCATCTCCCACATGACTACGCAATGTGGGAGAGAATATTACTTGGATAATTGAGCCTCATTTCTCCTAAGTGCTACCGGTATCTAAAGGTGGCCTGCAAAGAATTAGAATAATTAATCTTCTGCTTGTGTGTGTTTTTATGACAGAGAAAGAAGCCCTTGAAGAAGATTTTAAGACGATTTGTCTGCTTATTATTTACCTCAAGCATCCAGCAGGCACTAGACTTCCTGGTCCAAAAGAAGGCTGCTGGGAGGAACAAGGGAGTTTACTGTGAGCTCCTAATGCTTTTCACTGGACTCCGAGGGTTTTCATCATATAGAAGTGCTTCATAAGCCGCAGATCATACACCAAATGAGTTTTAACTGTCTGCCTAAAGTTCCCCCTTAATAGCTATTTTTTTTTCCCCACATTCCTGCCTGCTCCAGAGAGAGTTGCATTAGTTCATCAGATGGAAGTGCCCACACAGAGGCAGAAAGGCATTCAGGGCGAAATCTCTCTGGCTTTCATGTGCTTTGAAGCAGCAGGTGCAGTTAAACCTATTTCTTCCATCTTCGGCTAGTCCCCCTCCGAAGATGTTTTTTAAGCATCAAATGCCACTTTTATCTTTCCATTCTGGATGCAATCCACCTAGCTAGAAACAGTACTGGCCAAAATCCCTGGATTATCCGCACAGAGAATAAAAAAGACACATCCCCGATTAGAAAACATTGCAAAACACAACCCAAAGCTTGTCAGGAGTAGTTACAGTCTAAGACCTCTCTTGCTGCCAGGGGTTACACCATCAGCCAAATCAGTCTTACGGTGTATAATCAAGATCCCCATCACAAGCAATTCTCCCCTGCTCCCTCCACATGGACTCTCTCATCCAAAGACCTGTCAGACACATATTGTTGCCCTCCCACCCTGCGCTTCAGCTATTTATTACCCTGCCTGCCGAGAACTCACCCATGAAGGATGATGCCGGTGCATCGGGAGTTCGGCCATAGTGTGCCATCAGCTTGTGTTTGGTCTCCTGCTTTCTGTGCTTCTTGCCTACATAATGCTGTTTTGCCATAAGGGGGTTGTTGAAAGTGGCATGGCAGAGGCTACAGAACTTGTCTGGGTCAGTAATGTCCTTGTTCTCTTCGTTAGAAGACACAGTAGAGGTGGGAAGTGTAGCAGGATGTTTCTGTGGCGGCACCGCTTCTGTAGGGTGAATCCAAACTCTTGGTCAGTCACAGAACTCAGAGGTAAAAAACAGTCACTTTATTTCCCCAAAACTTGCATTAAAAAAAAAATAACCCACTACACCTAAAACCCAAACCTAGACAGAGGTTCCCTTAACACTGCGGAACTGAAAGGTGTGTGGTAAGACAAGTCAGAGTAGGCCAGAAAAACTTTCAGGGTTAAAAAAAACCCAACAGATTTGTATATGTCTCCTTAGTGGAGTTAACATAAAGATGGTTGTAGTCAGGAAACACTGGACATTAGTGAGCTTCCACCTACTATAATCATCACCCAGCTAGAACACAGGTACAAGGCCCTGCACAGCAAAGGCACCCTGTGCAGCTGCAGGACTTGATCCTGAACCAAAGTCACGAGGAGTATTCCCTGAGAAATAGCATGAACTATTGGACTAGGTCCAGCAGAGTGAATCCACACAGAGAAGCAGCTCTCCAGTCTGGTGGAGAAACCTGTACCCTCTCCTTATGGGATACCAAAGACCAGAGCGAGGAACTGTCTAAGGACCAGAGAGCTCCTCTCACTCCAAAACAGCAGGTGCACACCAGAGCACTTGCACATACATCCACCTCTTCCTGAAGGCTTCAAAGAATAAAAACATCCCATGGGCCACCCTGACCCCCAGAGGTGGCTTTGCTGTGCACACACAGCCTAGCAAAGCCAGGAAGACACCCCAGGATGGACAGTTTCTGCCTTCTCCAGCTCAGAGCTAGCACAAGCTGCCATCCTCAGGTGAACTAAAAGGCTGTGTTTTCCCTCCATCCTGACTGGCTACAGCACCCCAGGCTCTTGGCTGCCCCTATCTGCCCTGGACAGAGGGTCTCCTGCTCCACCCACTGGGCCTTTCTGTCTGCTAGCAAAGGGATGGGACACACAGGCAGCCACACCAGGTCAGACCCAAGGTCTACCTGGACTGTATCCCATCATGAGAGCAGTCATCAGCAGGTACCATGGGAAAAGCACAAGGTCAAGACAAGCACATAGTGATGCTTCCCAGCTATACCCTCCCAGTCCCCAGCTATCTGCAGCTCACAAGTCCCTGAACCTCAGAGGCTACATCTTTGCAGTTGAGCAGCCCTGATGAATCTGCTGTATCAGAGTTTCACCAGTCACTTCAGTCCCTGTAAACTTTTAGCGAGCATCGTATCCTGTGACAGGCATTTCTACAGCTTAACATCACACTCCCTGAAGAGCAGCTCTGTTGGGGTCCCTGCACACAGGGATGGGTACAACACTGCTGCAAGCTGCATTTCTCCTGAACAAAGCAAAACAAAAAAACAGACAACTTTTAGCCAGTGCCAGCCCACCAGGCAGGCTGCTGAGAGAGGCCAGGTCTCTACAGGTGCACTGCTGGCTTACTCTGTTTCACACACCCTCCCAGGAGCTTATGCTGGGATCCAGTGAACTTCTCAACTTTTTTATTGCTTGAACAGCCCCTCAGTACAACATGAAGGCGCTGCAGACAGTCATACCTTCCACTTTGGGGGACTGCTGCTTCATGTTCTTGGCATGAGTCTTGCCCAAGTAGTGAGATGTTGCCACGGCCGGAGAGGAAAAGGTCATGTTGCAGATGGGACAACACTTGTTCCTGTCTTCCCCACTGCTGCCTTCCTGCTTGCTGTCCTGTGCACACAGAATCGCAGAGTGGCTGAGGTTGGGAGGGACCTCTGCAGATCACCTCCTCCAACCTTCTGGTTACGAGAAGAAACACTTGAGGCTTAGGGGTCTAAGGAAACAAGACAATCAGAGACATTTGGGTATTCAGTTGAAGAAGTATGACTGAGTAGGGCTGCCATGATGCTTCTCCTTCATCAGAGAGTGCTCTTGCACCAGATTACTTTTTTTGATCTGTTAGTGACCCGCTCCAGTCAGAGGGGCAGCCCTGGCCTGTATGAGTTAAGGACAAGGTTAAGTGTGCGGCTGCCAGAATTGGAACAGGCAGCCTTTTACTCTGCAAGGTGTGAACTGAGCAACGCAAACATCATTATCAGCTGGGTCATCTGCAACACGATGCCAGAGGAGCAAGCAGCAGCAGTCATTCCTAAGCTTAACACTATGTGTGAAGGCATCCGCCTTTATCCCCCAGTCCCCCGCTGCAAATGTTGGAGAGTTAGGGATTAAAGCTGAAGCAATCATGAAAGTAGAATCTGTTTCCCAAATGAGTCACGGGGCAGACAGATGGCCAAGTGGAATGTGGTGCCTTTACTGACCAACAGGCTTCAGCTACCGGCCAAGGAAACTTAGATAAGTGAAAAAAAAAAAAAAAAGGATTGCTCTGGAAAGAGAATTCCAGTAGATGGTCAAGCCAGGGTGCTCTCCGTAACGGTAAAGGTTACACAATGATACTCCTGACAGGTTGTCCCTCCTATTCACTTTTCCCTGTCCTTTCAAGCAAGTCTATCAATAAAAGGCAACGTGTGTTTGTTTAAATGGGGAAGACATATACACGGACACTCTTTACATGGGAAGGGCAGCAGGAACTGTACTCGCTGAGACACGGCCTGGCGACACACCTGCCATCAAGCTTTCCAGTTCTCACAATGCCCATTCCGAGAGCATTTTCTTCATTTATTCACAAAGGCACCTGGGCCACACAACAGCCTTTAGCCCCGCAGCTCCCGCCGGGCACTGTTTAGGCCTGAGGGGCTCTGCGCTCTGCTCTCACCTGCTTCGCATCCAGCTTCATCTTCTTCCCGTGGGCGAGCTCCTCTCCGCCGTGGATGGACAGGTACCGCCTCACCTTGTTGGCGTGCTTCTTGCTCTGGAGAAAGCAAGAGAGAAACCCG
>NW_009260151.1:100656-108513 GCF_000687185.1 Egretta garzetta
AGGCGTGCCCCCAGGCTAGGCCCTGAGGCCAGCTTCTGCCCCTCCTGTCTCCCCTGCCAGGGCTTGGCTCCCTCCCCTTCACCCGGGGCAGCCCCAGCACACGCCCCTTGACTTACCCCACCTACAGCTGAGCCCCTTCCTCCCGAGGTCACCCCCCACCCCGCCTGGGACCCCCATGCTTCCTCCCTGGGGTGACGCTTGTTGAGTAGCCCTGACCTTGTCCTCGTCAGTCTCCCCGCAGAGCCCTCCATGCTGGAGGGCAGTGGGTCAGGAAGGGGACGGGGGACCTCGGGTGGGTGCTGGGGAGAGGGTCATTGCTCTTTCCCCCACGCAGGGCCTGTCCTTGGAGGAGGGAGAGGTGTTGTGTTTGGGACTTGCTTGGGCTGGGCTAGAGGGAAGTTGAGCAGTTAGCATCTCCCGCAGAGCTCAGCGGCGTTTGCAGATGCACAGCGCTTGGGCATGCGTGGCCTCTGCGGTCCCTGCGTCCCTTCTCCTGAAGAGCCAGCTCTATAAATGAGTTAATCCTGTAAACAGTTCCTCCCCCCCTCCGTGGCGCTGTGAGCCCTCGTGTACTGCTGGTCGCAGAGCTTCAGCTGAGCCCTGGGTGCTGGGTTGAGCTGAGGGTCCCTGGATGATATTTCCAAGGAGGTGTACAGCGCTGACCTGCCTGAACGCAGAGCCCCTTCGTGGTGCTGCTGAGGAGCGTCGGGCCTCTTCCTCCTGAGGTGGGGGGAGTTGTTTACAAAGCGACAGCCTGTGTCTCAAACGGCTCAGAAACTCATCCGGGGATGAGAGTCATTCATTTTTGGCTTCATTTTCAAGCATTTTTCAAGCTGTCACAGCTTGGCAGGTCTGTAGCTGCAGTGTCAAGATTTAGAATTATTCTGTCGGTAATTGCTTTCTGATTCATCAAAATGATAGATGAGAGGGAAAATGACAAATAATCACAAGTTGGGGATCTTCAAGGATATCCCTAAAAATGTGACTGGAGAAGCGTGGCATGTGCGAGTCCCTTGTCAGGAGGTCACCTTTGCTGTCACGGCATTTACAAAGAAATACTCTTAAATTCAGAGTTGGAAAAAAATCTGGATAACTGAGAAGCAAGTCCGTGAGCCAAACTGCAAACGTAGTTTTAGATAATTCAGTCTTTGGCCTTTTTTGCTGAGCATGAAAGCAGGTATCATCACCTCAGGTACTAGCAACTGTCCTTTCCAAGAGTGCTAAAAGCAAAATACAGCTTCTGTGCTTAACTTCCCTACCTGAACGGGGTGTGTGTGCACACTCTGATGCATGTTTTCTTCCTTCAGCTATGCCAGCTTGTCTAATAAAAGCTATTACTGCTCTGCTACTCATAGCCTCAGACTAGCACAGCTACGAGTGATCTTACTTGTCTTGTTCCCTTAGTTACATTTACAGGGACTCTTTGCCACAAGTCCCTTCATTTTCAGAAGCGTTGTGGGAGTTGTGTGGTTACATCTCTTACATCTTTTTTTTCTTCCCTTTCCTTTGAATGTTGAAGGTAGGTGACTCATCATAACTCCAGCTGATATTTCTCAGTGATCTCTTATTTAGTCCAGTGCATCAAGCAGAAGACGTATCGCAGAGTCAGAGGAGAGCTGGTGATACCAACATGGATTTTAAAAAAAAAAAAAAAAAAAAAAAAGCGGTCTAGCAGTTGCTTGTTGCCGTTTGCTTTTGTTTCGGTGATGGAAAGGTTTACAGGCTGTCTCACCAAAACCAGAGTGACCCTGCATAGGCTCATGTCCTGGACGTGCGGGCCTCTCCAGTGCTCCTCCCTGTTGTGCCAAAATGCCTCTCTGTGTGTTTTTCTTCCGATAAGGGAGTGTTCCCCACCGCGGCGGATGCCCTTTGTGGGGGCAGTTCTCAGCAGCTGGGTGTGAGGCTTGGCTCACCTCTCCAGGCAGAGGGGGCAAAGACACCATTTGGAGCAAAAGATAAAAAATGGAGAAAGTATAATGAGGATATTCCAACAAGAGCTGAGTTCAGCTCAGCTGGAGCAGAACAGCTTTGTTTTGCAAGAGCCAGTGCTTTCCCAAAAGCAGTGCTTGTTTTTATTTCCCCTTCCTAAACAGGCAAACATTTGTGGACTGCAGTGGTGGTTGCAGTTGCTTCTGGAGCCGTGCATGCCATTAGTACAATATTCTGTCTTCAGAGGGCTCAGCAAACCTTCAGTGCAAATCATGACTCACCAGGATAATCGTCTTTTGTCTCGAGGCATGTGTGTGCATGTATTTGCAGAGGAAGGGAGGCAAGAGGCTAAGGAAGCTTTTGAAGGCCGCATATAGTAGGAAGGGAATGCATGTATTCCTCTCTCAGCCTCACCTTGCTGCCTCGGACTGTAGATGGAGTAGTGCACTGCTGTTCATAGCCCTGATGGGGGTTTTGAACTTCTTGCTCATTAGTGTTTCTACACACAGCGGCTGTTTGCAATTTTGTGGTGTTACATAGGAAGGTTTGGCTATATAGTGAGTAACGCAGGGTCTTTGTTGCATCTTCTCTTACGCTTATTTTAGATCTAAGCAGCACATTTGAGCTATTTCAGTGATCTTGAAGGAAGGAAGGCAGAATGATGCTGTGGAAGGACACTGCTCTGGGAACCAGCCAACTTGACTTGCATTTCCAGCTCTGCCATTTTCTGGTGTGTAACAAGGGGCTTTTTGCTTAACCGCTACGCACATGTTTAGTCCCAACTTGAACAGAGCTGACCGTGCTCAGCCTGCTCGGTAAGACTCTTTCAGATCACAGTTCAGGAAGCACCAAATGTTGTTGAGTTGCTTGCAGAACGGCAAACATAGACAGGAAAGGGTGGTTTAACTCTGTGTGCCATCACGCTGCTCTTGTTCGCCTGAGATCTCTTCCTGATCCTCTCGTCTGAGTCCTTTTTGATCAAAGCAGCTAACGCTTGCTGTGCATCTGTCTCCAACAGTCTGTGGGCTGGCAAGGAAAGGAGACACTGAAGTACCAGCTTGCATTGTGTGGGCACCTGCCCTCAATTGTGCTGTTCATAGAGCACTCAGGTTTGCACTAATAATGCTCAGCAGGTTCCTCCCTGCTTGTCAAGTGCCTTCTTTAATATGAATGGTTCGGGCATGTCTGCACAGAGGACTTCCGGAGGTTGAATGCTCATTGAGAAATCCAGGTTGTGAGATAAACCTGTTGTCTTGTTTCCAACCTGCCTACTGCCATTGCCTGCGTTTTCCCTTTTTCGTAGTGCTGGTGCAGCCTTCTACGGAGCTGCCATGCTGAGAGCAAAACAGCATGCTTTGAGGAACGTGCCTTTCCCCCTTGTTTTGTTGAATATAAAAGCTGACAAATGGCTGTGTTGTGTTGGCTTCTTGTTCTGGCATGCAAGTTTCAGCTTGGTCTGCTGCCGCAGCCTGGTTTGTTCTGCACCAGGACGGTGAAGGTGCGGGGCTGAGGAGGGGAAGTTTGGGCTTGTGTTGGAGGGTGGGAGACCTGCTGTGAAGTGATGCTTCAGAGCAGTTTGCTGAGGGGCTTTAACAGGAGAAGCTAAGAGGAAAGCCTTGTTGCTTTGGAGCAAGGGCATTCAGAGTGGCTTTGGTCTGTCTTGCTGTTCCCCTGAAGCCCCCCCCTTCAGGAATCAGCTATGATAAGGTATTTGTAACTAGATGAGTGGTGACTAGCACATGTGGCTCCCAGTAACGCTAAATCCACCACGCTTTGTAGTAACATTCTAATGCCTGGGGTATTTTTCCTAAAAATAGCAAAAAAAAAAAAAAAAAGGATGGCTGTTATGGGAAATCTAAATCAGAAGGAAAAAAATGGCTTTTAATCTTTCCCTCTTTCAGAGTGAAGGATGCCAAGGAAGAAGAAGCCCACAGAGGGCCTGCACTCTCAAGGTCAAGATGGGGAGGAAGAAGAGGAAGAGAAGAGGAACCCAGCCAATGCCAAGAAGAAGCGCAGTTTTGTGGATGCGTTTATTGTTATATCTGACAGCGATGGAGAGGTCAGTGACTGGCTTGTGGCATCCTGAGCCTGTGCTGGGTCCTGCTGTTGCAGGAGAGTGGCCGAGCATCCCACACTGTGTGTGCTGGGGTCAGGCTTTGCACAGAGGGTATTGTGTGATTCCTTTTATTACATATGAGATGAATCAAATCCTATTTGACTAGAAAATGAATGGTGTGCTTCGTGAGGGTGAGTTATGAGTCTGGGATTTGATAACCAAATCCTCTCAGGACTGAATTTGAAACGTAATTTGAAAGTAACCTTTCCTCAATCTCTTTACAAATCTTTTTTTCATAATTTTTATTTGATTGATTTCCAGCTAAACCATAGAAACATGATTCTGTATTATGTGCAAATAGATAAGAAAATGATTCAGAACACAGGCTTGCGAGTAGGCTCAGACGCAGCTGGTGTCTGGTAAACTGATCCTGAATTACAGAAGCCTGAGTTTTTAACCTACTTCCATAGGGTGTAAAGGTGAACCGTGGTGTAGGTGTGCCTGGCTAATATGTAAAGGCTCACATCAGTGATCCCTAGTGTTGTTGTACAAACATCAGCCTTACCCTAAAAGATTGAAATGTCTGTGTCTGTTACACTGGCTTTGGGATGAGTGCAGGAACCCCCGCCTGGGGGGAACCCACAGCCCTGAGAATCTGTCCTCAACTTAGTGAGGCATACGAGGGGAAATTACTGGAATCAATTTTTTATGTATGACTGTTAAGGCTTTGCTCTGTCTTGCCGGTGACTGGGGATCCTAAGCTGCTTTTTGTAATTCCACCATTTTCAAAAGCATTTCAGTTCACTCTCAAGCTGTAGATCTTAAATCAAGTCCCTTTCGCTCTCACATCTGCAGCATGCTCCTCTACAATAAGGCCATTATCATGTGAGGAGGGGAAAAGCACTAGAAATAAACAGTAAGAAGCTGTAGGGCAAATGATATTGGATGTTTTTTCTTCACATTGTCTGAGTTCTTTCCCATTGGGAAATTCCCTGAAAGAAATGGAACATATGGCAGTAATAGTTCAGTGGGGTTAAACCCTTAGCTCTGCAATATGCTAAGTTAACTTCAGATGTCTGCTGCATCACTGGCCTTTATTGTGAAACCTATAAGGAAAAAAGAAATCAGCAGCTATAAGAGCTGCTGCAGTACATAAAAGATCAGGACCTGTTATTGTCTGCAATTATTCATCTCAATGTGCACGTATCTGAAAAAGAGGAAACAAACGTCTCTTAAAACACATCTATAAAAAGGTTAGGCTCCCTGACTGTTCTGTAAGTTTGTCTATAAACAATAAATTCTGATGGCATAATCGGTCATATTACAGAAAAGGATATGCTCAGAGAGGCCGTTAAAGAGCCAATTAGGTTCTGTTTAAGTGACAACAGTTCAGTCAGTTGAATGAGTGGATTTATTCAGTTCAGTCTCTTTCTTTCTGTGAGTCATCAGCTTCCAGATCCAGTGCCACAGTCTCTTGTCGTGTTGTTTTCTGCAAAATCAAACCCAAAAATGTGATTTACTTGGGATCTCAAAAAAATAACTGTCTGGCTTCTGTAACTGTCTCAGCTCTTCAGTGTACATCAAGTTGAATTTCAATTTCGAACCTTGTAACTGTTGTTCTTGCTCTAGTAAGACCTTGTTATGTGTTCAAGAAGAGGTGTGGGAAGCTCAGATCAATAGCAATTTTAGAGAACAATACATTCTCAATTAATCTTGCATCTGTTAGGACATGGTTCCTTATGAATCAAAAGCTACAAGGACAATTTGGGCATCATTGATTCGATGGCTTTCTTCCTTGGCAGTCTCTTGGCAGGTATCTATAGAACAAGTCCCTAGTTCTGCTTCCAGACCAGCAGATCTTGTAGCAGCTGCACCTGGAAAGCCTCCAGCTTCTCACTTTTGATGATCTTTGGCAGACTGCCTCTCCCAGGAATTTTTCAGTCATGCTGGATTATCAAGCTCATCCATGTTATTTTGCCAAGTTTTCTTTCTTTGCTCATGTCTATGCTGTGGCATCTGCAGAGCTGCATCAGAAGGAATTTTTCTGGACATGGGGCTTTCTGATCTCTGCTATATATAATCCTGGATTCAGGAAACACTTTTTTTTTTTTTTTTTGGGAAGGGTCAGACTGGCTTTGTGGAAACAAGAGGAGATGACCTTCTTTGCGCAGACTGTCTCTCTGAAACACAGATGTGATGTCTGAGCAAAGTGATTCCTGTCTCCCCTGACTGTTTAATTCCTATGGGGAATTGGTTGTCCACGCCAGAAGATGGGTGGTCATTCACAAATACACAATATTTCAAACAGTGCCCAAGAAAGCTCTCTCCAAGCATAGCAACTCCTGGTCTGTCTCATGAGCTTCCTTCTTGAATTGGGCTGTTGCTAAGGCTCTTTGACCCCCAAGGTTTTCTGAAGCTGTGTCTGAAAGGTGATTGTCACCTAGCCAGAGGGCTGGCCAAGCATGAGCATTGAGCTCAGCCAGAGGGCCAGTAGTTGTGCTAACCTGTTTGACTGACCTGCAGCCTTCAGTGCAGTTGATCCCAAAATGCTGCTGATCTGCTGTGGGACCTTTCAGAAGGGTCCGTTTTTCCCGGGCAGATCCTTTGGGAGCTTTGAGAGTATCTGCCTCAACTCATAGTGTTTGCATGAAGTCTCACCGGCTCTTTCTGCCAGATTCATCCACTCTGCCAGCCCTTGGGGAACGTGAGAAGGCTCCAGGGTGACCGTGCCATCTATTTCTCTATGGCATCCAGGTCCTGTCTTCCCTTTGTTGTGGAACATCCCTTTGCCTGAGTATTCCCGTGTTTGGAGATACTCGCAGTCTGGGTAAATAGCAGCATGTGTTGATGTTCCAGATCAGATGTTGGTTTTGGTAGGGAGAGGGAGGTGTGTTTGGGCATTGGCTCAAACACCTGGCCACTGCCCTGTCCTGTTCTCCATCAGCTGTGGCAGTGGGCACTCGTCTCAGGACCAGGCATAGCCTGAGGGTACATCTTGCTATGGAGAAGATGGTGCTGGAAATGCCACAGCTAAAATGGCAGTGCCCACCTTGCACCGCTGACCATCCAAGTGAAGCAGAGCCACGTGGGAGTATCGCTGCAGCACCCTTCTGTCCCCATGGGCTATGCTGTGGTACCGAGGGACCTGGTGCCTCCAGCTCCCAGAGGAGAAGGCAGTGCGAGTGTGCTCCCAAGGAGGCTCAGCAGCTCTGCTGCGCTCACTTCTCAGAAATCAGATTGGTCTGAATCCAGGCTCCTCGCAGTCCAGTAAAAGCCCTTTTTTCTACAAAGCCCTCCCTCCCGTGTGTCAGGAACTACACGTCTGGCATGAGCCCCGTTGTGTCTCGTTGTTCAAGTCTTCACTTCCAGCAGGTTTGTTCTAATGAGCTGAAAGAGCAAAGCCGAAAGAGATTCTGAACTGAAGTCAGAGACAAATAAAGTAGGGTGTGATATTAATTTCAGCAGCAGCCTTGGCTAGGGCCAAGCGTGGCACTTCCAACATCTAATTGGCTTTTAAAAATAAATTAGTCTGGTTTTCATCTGCGTATTTCCCATGCAGGATATGTGGTGTTTGGCTGTGCCCTATTGTTAGATGGTCCCAACTGCCATTGAGCAGTAAAATTACCCAGACCTTTTGACTTTGCAGTCTGTGCTGTTAGCTATGGAGGCATTCTTCTGTAGCCTTCCCTTCCCTGAGTCAGTAGAAACTGATTTCTGTGGTTTATGATGTGGATTCGAGGGAGCAGGATGTGGGAGGCTGGCTACTGGCTTCCATTTGCAGGCTTTTAGAAGCGAATGGAGCTGTATCTGTTTCTGCTGGCAGAGTCAGGTTCTCTTAAGTATGTGCAAAAACATTTTTAAAATGGGAATTT
>NW_009260151.1:108568-128912 GCF_000687185.1 Egretta garzetta
ACAGTGAAATTGCTCATAAGAGAGCATCATAAATTAAACTGCAGATCCTGACACACAGGAAGAGAATTTGGATTCCTTCTGGCCATTATACTTTAAATTGATGGCAAAGGAGGAGAGATGCTATCCAGGCTGGCACTGAGCAGAGGTGCGCAGTTCCCACCTCGCCTCCGCTATAATAATTAGTTTCCCCTGGAAGTTGTGTGTTGGAGATGACCTTGTAACTAAGAGTATTGGCTGCAGTTTGGGAATATTTTAATTGATTAAGATTATTTTTGGACTAGTGATCTTATTAGAAAGGCAGTTGGTTGAGTGGCCCCCTGAGTTCCTATTATCCTTGTAGACAGATGAGCATTAAAAGGTTGGGTCAGAAAGAGCAAGCCCTGTTGTCTTCTCTGAATTTTCTTGGCCCCTTCTGTTTCTACCATCCATGCCTGCATTTATGCAGAGCACTCCAGGGCCTGCGGGGCTCTCTCCCAGCAGAGGTACAAACAGCCATAAATCCTAATTAAAAGGTATGTTTTATTTTCTGGGTTTAAAAATAAAGAAGATTTAAGAATTCTCGGAATTGAGATGTGTGTGTATATTTTGGCCCATCAGGATTAATTGGATTTGCTTCAGCGGTTCTCTGTACCGTGGCTGTTCGGTAGAACGCTGTTAAGCAATTTAAACATCTTTCTCAAATGTATGAGATTCGTACAACACATGTCCTGCAATAATTTTTCTCCTGCCACTGGTGTAAATGTTGAGATTCTTCAGGACCCAGCACGGGGAACCAAGGCACATAGTCAGCTGCGCAGGGAAACCAGGCAGCCCGCCCGGCGCTGGGCATGCCATTCCCCTCCAAGCCCTGGAGGTGTTTGAGCCTCGTCTTGTCCTGTGGTGCATATTGTAAATGTGTGTCTCTGTTCACAGAGCAGACACTGGCAGCCGTGTAAAGTTTGGTGTGCTCATAAATCACGTCTGTGCCCTGGAAGAGAGCTGCAGATGAGAGTGTCAGGGTTGACCTTCCGGCAAGTGCAAGAGTGATGAGGGGAAGATTGATGCCTAGAGAGAAGAGCTGGGGATTTACAGAGCCTGCTAGGATTAAATTGCCCCTGTCTTAAGCTGGAGTGGGTTTAGCACTGTTAGACAGGGCTTTGGGGGAGAGCGGGAGAGCTGTTGCTTAACCTCATCCAGCATATAATCCTAGTGATCCTGATACGATCCCACAAACCATTCCCTGCTCCTTTAGGTGTGAACTGCCCGCAAGGTCAGCATAGGGCTGCTGCTGCAGACACAGGCAGAGCAATTCAGAGTAGGAGAACCTGTGACTTACGGAAGACTGGAGAAGGGTGACGTGCCAGGGCCCTGGAAGAGAGAGGATTTCACCTGCTAAGCATGAGCTAGGCAGGCTCAGAAGTAGAGAGCATCCATCTTCTAGCAAGAAAGAATCTGGCTGTGAAGCAGCCGTTTGGAGACACAGGGCCAGATCTTAGAAACAGGGTACCAAAACCAGGCCGGGTGGGGAAGGAATCAGTCAAAGGAAAAAAAACCCTTAGGTGCAAGCATGAGTGTGTGTGTGTGGACTTGCTGAGCATGATTGCTGCCTTGTTGTGAGCTGATTCTTAAATCAGTGGAAGTGAGAAATGGCATAGGTATTAGGGCATGTAAAAGCTGTAACATATTGGCATTTCAGGAAACCACTTAATAGTATGTCTTGCAAAATCTTAGTTGGATAAATAATTCAATTTGGTCTCGATAGTAACATTCCTGGATTGAAATCCTGCTAAAAGACTGTCAGCAAAAGCTGGTGATGAACAGAAGAGAGGCTCTTCTTGGGGGAGATGTAAAGCTGAGGCCAAGAGGATCAATATTAGGTCTGTGTGTGTTTTAACATCCTCATTAATGATCTGTAAGAGGGAGCAAGTGGTGTATAGACATTAATAAAATCTACAGATAACACTAAAGCTGGAGGTGTCTTGAACAAAACTCAGCATAGAGGTGCAGTCCTTTGGACTTCACAGGTTCAGAAAAATGGGCAACAGACAGCAGAAATAGATTACACTTGAAAATAAGCAGTGTATCCATTTGCATTAAAGTGCCCCAAACCGCGTGCCCCATCACGAAGCCCCCCTCCTGGCACAGGAGGTGGTATGAGGCACAAGTGTGTGGCCAGTTTGCTGTGAGTCTCACGGACAGCAAAACTGACTGCAGCTGCAGACAGAGCCGTGTGAGCCCCCTTCCTGGCCAGGCGTGGGTCTCTGCCTGAAACACAGGGTTTGATTCTAATCCTACCTGATTTAGAGAGACAAACTGGAAGGGGTCCAGTGCCAGCCTTCGGTAATGTGTACACCCTCGCTTAAGCCGTTAGGACAGCAACTTGCATAAATGTGTGCCAATTAAGCCTGTGACCATTCTTGCTGCAGTCAGTGCGCTTAAAGCAGCAAGCGCTTTGGTTGTTCGTGTGGGTATTATTCCGGGAGGCCTCGAGATGACAAATTTCTGAAGTATTCAGGCTTCAAAAATGAAACACTTGTGCCAATACAATGAGAGGTTAGCACCAGGAGTAAATACAGCAGGCTCTCCCACCCTTGAGGTGCGTTATTGGTGGGTCCCCAGAAATGGTTAGGATTCTAGTTTTGGTCACCTAAAATTGTCTGGGCAGAATAGTAGAAGCTGCATGGCAAGAAACAGCCCTGGCTTACAGGTATGCGATGTTCAGTTCTAAAAAGGTTTTGGTTTTCTGCTTTGAGTGCTTACAAATACCAATGTTTTAGCAAGGCCAAACAAATTCTCTAAAATCATGGGCAGCAGGTGCAGTGCATGGTGGTGACTGGCATGAAGTCTATTGTCTCTCCTACTTCTCTGTTTATGTCAGTCTGTAACTCTTTTTGCTCGTTATGCTTATCACACAGCTTTTAATAGTTACAGAATGTGCTTGAATTATGTTTGAAATTCAAATTTCACACAAATAGAGGCTTGTTCTTGAACCAGTGTTTGTGTCGGAGTAGTGGGGCGGAGGGGGCTGGTAGTATTTCATACATATTGTATGCACTCACCATATTTTTTTCCATTACAGCAGGAGTCAAAGGAAGAGACTGGATTGCAAAAGAAGAGAACAAAACAGCAGCTGGATAGAACGAAGTTTGCTGCTAAAAGGAAAATTGCACGTAGGTTTCAAGTGTGGGGCTGGGGAAGCAGACTGGTGCTGAGCCGCTTCTGCTGTTTGTGTTAGAGATTATTTCCCTGGCAGAAAGGCTGCGATGTGGCTGGGGATGCACAGCTCTCAGAGAAGACTGTTCTCAGGGGTAAATTTGCCTTTCTGAACAGGGAGACCGTCACTTGTTTGCTCCCCAGCGGAGTGTGCACTTCCAGAATAAGCGTGCGAGGGTGTCTGTACCTCACCTGGGTTTCAAAATTGGTTGAAGCCGATCTGAAAGCACTGTCAGTCACAAACTGCTTTCCCGTTCAGGCCCCTCTCCTGCTGTCTTTCCCTGAAACATCATGATGCTCTGACCTGGCAGTCGCAGCTCAGGAAAGATCTGAGTTGCAGCTGACAGTTCTCCGAAATCATCATCTTGTAGCGTGGGGGCAGCTGGAGAAACCAGAAATGTTGGGCATCATAAGGAAGGGTGTTAAGAACAAGAGATTTGTTTTACGTCATTTTGCTGTTATATAAAACGTTGGTGCACCCACATCAACAGCGCTGTGTGCAGTTCTAGTCTCTGCATCTCAAGGACACGGTGGAGTTAGGGGACATCCAGAGAAGGGCAACCCAAGCCATGAAGGGGAGGGAGCAGCTGCCTTATGAGGAGCGTCTGGAAAGCCTGGGGCTGCTCTGGTAGGAGAGGAAGGTGGGATCAAAGTTCACATCAGGAAGGCAGTGCCTTAGCTGAACACAAAGCTGTTGTTTACCAGCCAGGGTGCAGTCGGTGGAAATAGCAGGAGACAGATAGGTTTAAAGCAGGTAAAGGAAAGTAATGCTTCCCACAGTATGTAGTGAACTCCTGCAAGTTTTTGTCACAGGAGGTTACTGGTTAGTACCAGCAGCTTTAATAAGGGATTAAATGCATTCATGGACAATAGGTCTATAAACAGATGCTGAAGGGAACAGGCTGGGATGTTCCCACTCATATTCTGCAAACAGCATTTTTGACTGCTGAGGATCTATGAGCAGGAGGGACCTCTGGGCATGGCCAGGCTTGCCCTTACTCCCCTTACAGCACCACTTGTTACAGTGGCCAGGCCGGTGGACCATGGCTCTGCCCCAGTGGATCTGCTCTCCCGTTCTTGCGCTCTGTGAGGCAGCAGTCCATCTAGTATGTTAAATTCAGAATGTTTTAAAGTGGGAGAGATGTCTCCTGCAAAACCCAAAGCAATCACTAAACAAAATGGAGCACGCCAGTGCTCCGCAAGTAGCAGCAGTTGGGCTTTTCAGTCCTCAGAGGGCTTGTGTGAATTAAATTGTTTTTAATAGAGGCCTAAGGCCATAGCATGAAACAGCCTGGCTCTTTGTGGGAGTTGAAACCCACTGTGCGTGTCCTCTGTTGGAACAAGTAAGATAGCAAAGTCAGAGATGGGGGAAGAGGTCTTTTTTTTTTTTTTTTTCTTCTTCTTTTTCTTCTCTTTCTCCCAAAAGAAATGGAACACAAAATAAAAGCTGAACCCCCCTTGGAGTTGCTGTTAAAATGTGACCAAACATATGGTGCTAAGAACAGGGAGTTGCTGAAGTTGGATGTCCTCATTGCATCGTTGGGCGGGCTGGGTTTTGGGAGCTGCTGCTGTGAGAAAGGTGTTCCATGTGCTCCAGAAAATCTGCGGGAGGCAGGGCTGGCTCTCTAGCCATTGTATGATGGAGGAGTTTTGCTGCGTTTCTAGATATTGGAATTCTTTATAATAGTTTTTCTCTTCCTGGGGCAAAAGCTGCCCTTTTTTTAGTGTGCACACCTGCCTCCTTGAAGCACAGGAGGTTGGGGGTGCCCAGTGCCGCTCGGTCAGAGAGCGGTTGCTTGTTTAAGCATGTGTGATGGTGGGTCTGTTCTCTCATTTATGGGAAGCTATAATTAGACTTTTGGTGTTTGCTTTTAGGCAAATTAAGATTTGAAGTAGTAATTATTTTTCTCAGTGTCTTTAAATAAATTCTTTGAATTGCGAGGCAAATTGGTCTTTTGTAAAGATTCGGTGCTTCTGGGTAGAGCAAGTTCTTTCTCCTCAAAACTGGAAAATTTCTGATATTTGCAGGCTCTAGTTATAAAGCGTATCCTCCCATTTTTGCTTTGTTGTGGTTTTATTCATTTTAACGTAAAGCCGTAACTAAAATATATCTGTGACGTTTCATCCTGACAGGATAAATGGAAATACAAAACCTAAAGAAGTCTCCCTCTTTTTCCGGAGGAAGTCAGTGCTTTAAAGCACATTTGAATGTTTTTACTGTAATTGCACTTTGGATATGTGGAAATACTGAGATCCCACATTTCCATTATTTTTGAGTAAATCTCCTATTAGTAAGTGTTAGAACTACAACTAGTGGGGTTTTGCATCTAATTCACTTTGCAAATGTCAAAATAGAACATAAATTGCTTAGCAAATTGCCGTATTAGCATTTAAAAAGGCTCTGAAATGGTTTAATTTGTTTAGGGCTGCAATGTCTTAAAAACAGTTTCTCCCTGACCCCTCCTTTCCATCTGTGGGTTTCTTGGATGCCCTGGTCCCCTGAGAGGCGCTGGGATTTCATGCTGTGTTGGGATGGATATGTGGCGAGTGGATACTGGAGTGTGAGATGCAGAATTCCCAGCTGGAGGTGCCGGCTTTTCCCACCCAGTAGCAAGGATGGGCGTGTGCGAGGAGTGTGAGCTGAGTGTAACGGAGTGTGTCTGTGCAGATGGAGAGGGCTTGTTCCTTCCAAGGGCTGTGGGAGCCCCGGCCCTGCCGGCATGCTCCGGGAGCATGGCTCGCCTTCCCTGCACACTCAGTGCTCACTCATGAAGTGCTCCAGAGGTCTCTTTGCACACACTGGTCAGGGGCTAATGCAACACTCTGGATTTGTAATAATTGTAAATTTTGACCGGTGCAATCAACATCAAGTTTAGTAAAATGCACCATGCTGAGAAATTATCAGATGTGGAGCACAAAATACTATCGGCTCCAGACTGCTCAGCTTAAAGCGGGTCAGGTCTCCTGGAAGGCATGAGCAGAACTGTGCTTTGCTCTCCCCACCGTAATGCCAGGTGGATTTAAACTCCAGATTTACTTGTCTCTGGTGCACCTACTCAACTGGAACGTGCACTAAGTGCATTTTGTTTGTCGCTGGTTTCTTTGCCAGAGGCAGCATTTGTCTGGCACGTTCCCTGTCCCCAGAGGGGAAATTGCTGTGCCAGGGAGGGAGAAGAAAACAAAATGTACAGTAGTAACTCGCCAAAAAATGTTTCTTTTTATTAAGCTTCATGGATGTTGATAGTCTGAACTGGTGAACACACAGGACCCCATTTTAATTTAAGCACGTGGAAGGTCTTGTGTTGCAGGGCACTGATCATGTGCACTGGTTTTCTTGCACATGTCAGAGTTTGCAGGATCTGGCCTGATGGCTGTGATGGTCTGGGCACTGAAATAAATCAGCACACACTTACTGAATGCTTGGGAGGTGTTTGGTATTGTGGAAACGCTGCATATTACTGCTGTTCTTTGGGATGGGAGCTACCTTCATACACGGGGCTGTCGTATGCTTTCCATTAAAGGATGTGTTTTGGTTTTTTTTTTTTCCCTGGTCCCTCCTGGCTGTAACATCATAGCGTGACTTTGTCCAAGGACAAAAGATCCCCACGAGCCCTGAGTGCACTGCAGTCTGCCTTCACTTCAACGGCTGTAACATCATAGCGTGACTTTGTCCAAGGACAAAAGATCCCCACGAGCCCTGAGTGCACTGCAGTCTGCCTTCACTTCAACCTCTTTCTTAATTTTTAAAGAAATAAAAAAAAAAAAACGAACCTAAAGCGAAGTGCTGATTTAGTAGGACATGTAAAGGAATCTATGGCTGGTAATCAGAACAGTCCAAAAATGCTTCAAATCCTGCTTGGGTGGGGGAAGACCAGCCTGTCATTAGCAACGAGCTGGGGGAAGGGCAAAGCAAAGCCAAGCCTGCTGCTGTCTGGATGCACCTCAATGCAGTCGTGCCGTGATGCACAGGCTGTGCTACAACCAGTGCAATCCCAGGCTGCTTCAAGGGAGGCTGTGCGGCTGTATTTTGGTGGCAGCTGGTAGGAAGAGGTTGGGTTATAAAATGGGAGCCTGCAACTTCTGAATGCATCTTTATCTAGGGAAACGTCGGTCTCTGAAACTGGCTGCAGTAAAGGCATGTTTTGTGCTTGGGCGGCCTTGCTGTTGCAATCGCATCTCTTAAAGCTCTTCTAGCCCATCAGAGAGCAAGCCTTTCGGTTCATGCATGAGATGGTGCGTGCAGGATTCTGCCTGAAGGAGGGAGCAGGTTTTGAAGGAAATCTGTCAATTTTTTTTGAGTGAGAAGATGTATTTTTCAGCTCCTGAGAGTGCTGTTGAGTTGTTTTCCGAGCTGCACTCCATTCTGCAGGCACTGTATATTTTAAGCATAGTGAAAGTGTTGGATTGAGTCTAAGTAAATAAAGTGTTTTCCAAAGTAACTAACTGCTTTGTTTCTGAATAGCCAGTATCGGTTCTGGTTTGCTCTGAGTGAGGAATATTTCAGGAAGAAATTTTCTGCTGAAATAGCAGTTACAATTGTAGGAAACCTGTTTCCCATGCATGACTGACTTAGTGATGCAGTGGAGTGGTGATGTGAGCAGAAGGGGGATGTATGCATGTGAAAGATCCTCCATAATACCACCGAGCAAGTAACATTATCCTCCACAGAGCTTTCCACCTGCAGCTCAGGGTGAACAACATGTAGCTCTTTTGCTCTTGGGTAGGTCTCCTGTGGTATTGCAGGTATCTGTGTGTCAGAAGGCAGTGAGATGTGCTATTTGGCTAGTAAAAGAGTGTATTAAAGAAGATGTGTTCTTTATCCTGCCTTGCTGCTAAGCCTATCTGATATAAAAATGAGCATGCTTTAGAAATCTGTCCTTTTCCTCTCTCCTGGAACATGCGTTCTGCGGCTGTAGAGCGTGTTGTTTGATGAAGGCAAATAAAATGTCCCATTGCAGTTAATATACCCAGGGAGTTGGAGTTTAGATTGCCGTAGAAACCCTCGCTGAAGTTCCTGACTTGGGTTACTTTTTTCATTTAGTGTTGCCTGCTCCCCATTTGGTGACACCTTTTCAGGAAAGCTAGAGTTTAGATGTTTTGCTCTGCATTCCTCCTGGGGAGGCGGGACCCTTGGACATCTCTCTCAGCATGCTGGATATATGTTGAGTGTTTACATACACCTTCAGCTGTGACTTGACATTATTCTTTTTCTTCTGCTGTAGAGATGACTGAAGAGGAGCAGTTTGCACTGGCCCTGAAAATGAGTGAGCAAGAAGCCAGACAAGTGAACTGTCAGGAAGAGGAAGAGGAGGAGCTCTTGAGGAAGGCCATTGCTGAGAGCCTTAATGTAAGTGCGCTTCTGTGAAGAGGCTTACTAGGGTTCTTCAGCAACATTGCTTTCTGCGCTTCCTTTGCCACACTGCGAGGGGGGCCTAGCTATTTCCAGCACAAGCTGGAAATACAGCAGTTGCAGAGTAGTTGTTTTGTACCATTCCTAGTGAGAGGCATAGGAAGTCTAACCTCAGCTGTCCCTTGTTTTGGGGTACACAGTTCTGATCTGGGGGGGTTGTGTTCTGCAGTTTGGGTGATGGCTGCCTGTTTGCTGGGGGAGGCCTTGCTCTGCTGATAGAGAATGTGCCTCTCGGAGAATCAACCTTTTGTTTTCCAGAGCTGTCAGCCCTCAGACTCCTCTGATGCAACCCCTCACTTGCCTACAGAAGCACTGGGCATGCGAGGCCAAAGCCAGCCCGCTGAGAAAGAAGGCTCTGAGATCCTGGGAGGTCTGGCACTTTGCCCTGACACCCCTCGCTCCGAGTGCAGCTCCCACTCACAGAGCGCCAGAGCTGATGGGAACGGACAGATGGATGTCACCCGGAGCCCCCTGGTAGTGTTGAGGAGGTTAAGCCAGGAAATCGTTGAAAGCTCACTAGTATCCAGCATAATCGTGTCTCCGGGGAAGGGCCAGCCTGTGACAAGGTCAAGTGAAAAGCCTTCCTCACCAGTAAAAAGTGATTCTAGTAATGTGGTACCCAGCACTTTTGGAGACAACCTCATCTCTTTGAGTCCCACCTTTGGTAGGGTGACTTCAGGCTCCTGGCGACTGACACCTCGGAGACTGTTCACAAGCCCCTCCAGCTCTTGCGATGCAACAGGCCATGAACCAAAAGAGCAGCCCCTGCCCTGCACTGGCCATTCTGCGCAAGAAGCTAGTGCCGGGAGCTCAGCCATGCTGTGGAAGAGTTGGACCATGGAGCGGTGTAGCAGCCCCAGGAGGAGTGGTGGAGGAGCAGGTACCACACACACCTCGCAGCCCGGGCACGCTGCCAAAGTCCATGTTTCCACAGAGCGAGCAGAGCAGAACGAGGTGTCTGACAGTACCCCTGAGCTTCACATGCTGAATGCAGCGGAGGAGAAGCAAAAGCAGGAGGAGGCGAGAGACACAGTGCACTATTACTGGGGCATCCCCTTCTGCCCCAAAGGGGTGGACCCCAACCAGTACACCAAAGTCATCTTGTGTCAGCTGGAGGTTTACCAGAAGAGCCTGAAGCAGGCTCAGAGGCAGCTGTTGCATAAGAAGGAGTTTGGTAACCCAGTTGTGCCCAGTTCTTCCTTGAGCCAAAATGAGCTTGGGAAAGGAGAGCAGATAAGCAGGGAGAATGGAGTTGCTGATGATACAGAAGATGGAGACCCAGATGGGCAGAAAGAATCTGAGAGCATCACCTGGCTCCTCCCTTCAAAGAGGAGGGAGGCAGAGAGTCCAGGGCATAGCATAGAAGAAGAGAAGAATTCCACTTCTGATGATGAACCGACCACCAGCTACTGCCAGGTAAGACCTTTGCCACTGAGCAGAGGTTGAACAGTCCCGCTCTTCTGTCTGTTTTAGGGTTCAGTCCCTTCTGCAAGGCAGGCACTGCTATTTAATGCTTCTCTTCAATTTAGGGACTTCCTCCCCCAGCCACACAGCTTACTGTGAAAGGGAGAGGATAAGCATACAGGCTGACACGCAGCTCACAAATGGTAGGGGCCATCATGCAGCCTGGCAGTCGTCCATTAATGCACCACTGAGATAAAGACTTGCAGCTGACTTGTCCTTCTCAGAAGGGTGTAGCCTGGCAGTGTGTTAGGGTAGCGAGCGCAGACATAATGCTGACCACCGTCAGCTCTGGCAAACCAGCTTAGAAACCCAGAGCCGTGTGGGGAGCTCTGCATTTTCCTTTGCAGACAGAAATGTCCTTGCAGCTCAGCCTTTCCTTTTTGCACCTACATGCTCATCTGCGTCCGTACGTGCTTCACCCTTGCAAGTGCTCTTTTCCCTTGTGGTCCTGTGGTTGTGGCCGGGAGAGGCTCTGTGTGCTCTCAGGCATCTTCTGCCTTCCCCGGGGTGATCTGTCATCACGGCAGTGCTCATCGTCCTTGTTCTGGTGGTTGGGCACCTTCTCTCCGGCTTGCTTGTTGGGTCTGCTAGACGCTAGGTGTCAGCCTCTGTCTCTGTCAGGGCCCTCTTGTTGGAGCGGAAGGCAGCTTTCTGTCACTGCTAAGTTTAAACAGATTGCTAGTCAGATGAAGTATTTATTACTGCTGTATTTTAGGTTTGTGTCAGCCTTTTCCAACCCTCATTTTTCATAATGACTTCACTCCCGGATCATTGTATAACTTTATCTTCTCTATGACTGAAGCCTCAGCTCTGTTGTTCCTGTTTTCAAGTGTATTTGATCATTTACCCTGGTGTTAGAAAGATACTTAACTTGTTTTGTGATATTTATATTCTGTCTTGTAATATTGAGCACTTAGGAAAAACGTCATGTCTGCATTTTCTGGTTGCAGAAAAAGTGCAGAGCAGCCTGTGCTGAAATGTGACTTTTCATGACAGTGCTTTGGCTTGGGTTTAGCAGATACAGATTTAAACAAGCCTTAGAGGTGACCTGCAGAAGAAAGAAACTGACTTGTACCCTTTTTCATTTCTTTAGGATAGATACAAAAGACCTGAAAGGTTCTTAAGGCGAACTGCTTTTTTTCTTCTGTGTCTCTTCCTTTGGAAATGGAGATGTCACTAATCTGGAAGATTGGGGTGGCTGCAGGTCTATGGAGGTGTATGCTAAAGCCCTTGGAAAGCTACAGCAGCTGGGAAGGGCGTGAACTTTTAATCACTATTAAAAATTGTGGGGTGTTTTTTTATATATATTATCCTTTTAATGCTAATACCTAATTAATTTGGGGGGAGAAAAGAGGTTTTCGTGGTGCTGAATGGGAACTTGTAATGTACTCATTCTGACCACAAGAGCACTCTCAAAAAGCCATAAAGTGTATGTAGATGTAGTCTTTCTGATATTTTTAAGGTGAATAAATAAGGAAGGGAGCAGACTTTAGAATTTCAACCCTAGCCCAGAATTTGTCAGTCTTTTATTTGCTTGAGAGAAAATAATTTCTAAATGCCCTTTCATCTGCCTTATCACTCCCAGCTTGAGAGGTTGCTTCCTTCTCTTGCCTCTCTGTGCAGTCGCACGCTGAGACCGGCGCAGGTGATTTACTTGCAAGATCGATATGTTTGATGTTTGCTTGTGCCTTGTCTCCATTTTTTTCTTTCTATCAAATATAATTCCACTGGCAGTGACAAAGGAGGGGCCCAGAGCAGTCGTGTCCCTGGTGTGCTGCCTCACTCAGAGACCCCTGCTGCCTGTACTGCCCTGGGGCTCCCCAGTGCCACCAGTGCTGCTTTGCTGGTGGGATCGGTGGAAGATTTTAGGCTGTGCTGAGTCTAGAAAACATCCATGGAGTCTCAAAGCTGCCCTTGAAAAAGCCTTATGCTATGTGTTGTACCAGTGAAATGAAGGCTCAGATGCTGTGCTCAAGGGAGCCTACCTGTACCCCTGCTTTGAAACCCTCACCTGGAGCTGGCAGAGACCTTTGTGGCAGTGGCCAACTGCTGCGACTGCCACCCGCAGCCAAGGGATGTTGGCACAGAGCAAATCCCAGTTGTCAGGAGATCTCATAGCCTGTGAACCTGCACTGACAAACTTCAGTGCTAATAGAGTCAATTCCTTCAAATTGCAAATAAGGTTAGGGGACTCTTGGTCTTTAAAAGATTGAGAAGCGAAAGACCCAGTTCTGGAGAGTTAGTCTGATGACCTGAGTTAATACCATACCTTATAACATATGTACTAGGAAAACCAGAAACATGGCCCAATATTTGTGACCAGGGCAGAGACATTGTTAAGATATGCGCAGTTCAGGAAAAAGAGAAATAAAACTAAAGGAGGGTGTGGTATTTTATGTTAATGATGAGTTAGGCTGTGAAGAAATGAAGAATAGTGTAGATAAAACAGAGTATTTGGGGGCTGGAGTCACTTTAGGGAAATCTGGCAGGAGGCTTTGTTTTGGGGCTTGCTGGGGAAGTACATCAGCCATCCAGGAGTGAAGCTGATCAGAGTTGAAACCTATGGTGGAAATCAAACTCGGAGAGTTTAATAGACTCAAGGAAGGGGGAGGAAAACCCCTTGGATTTCTTTGAGAACTAGCATGAGAAATTGCAGGCCTGACAGCAAGGACTGCTAATAAACCGTTGTAATTCCACCTGATTAGAGAATGGCAAGTGTAACGTGTATGCTGAAGAAGAAGAAAGAGATCTGAGTAACAACTGGCATGTTAGCCTGACCTCGGCAGTGCATAAGGCTTTTGAAAAAATTTTAAAGGAAAGAATAAACGGAGTCGTAGAGCTAAATGAAAAATTGGATAAAATGCACACGGATTTACCAGCTGTAGATTGTGCAGGTTAATCTGTTCCCTCTCTTTGATGGGACAGCTGATTTCTCAGTCAAGAAAAATGCAACAGATCTTATCTGTACAAAATTTCAGAAAAGTACTTCTTGTGGTCAAACATCAGCTGTACCAGTTGATCAGGTCATCCTGGCTCAGGCAAATAGATTTTAAACTGGAGTAGGTCAGAGCTGCTGAGGTGCTTGAGGGAGTGCAAGGAGACACTAAAAACCTTGGGTTGTTTAGTTCAGCACAAATGGAGATGGAGAAGAGCTATGGTTGCTGCCTACAAGTACATCAGGGTAGATGCTAGGAACAGGCAGAGGGTGTGGAAGATGATGGACAAAGTTGGCATGAATGAATGGCCACAGACTGTCCAGGAACATGTCTAGGCAGCAAGGTAGCAAACAGCCAGGTATCATTGCAGGGAGCTGCTGAAACACCTTGCCAAAAGGAGCGATGGAGGCAAAAAGCTGACTAGTTCGGGATGGATACTTAGCCATTTCCAGAAAAAGATAGGTAACAGATTGGGTGCAATGCCATGGACAGAAACTGATGATCCAGCAGATCCCAGTTAGCTGTGTATGTTGTTTTATATATCAGAATTTTCCTTTCCAGGCCTCCCAGGTGCTGCCTGCAGAGGATGTGGCTGAAGACGGAGAACCCATGCAAATTGCACAGAGGTGAGGAGGGTGATATCAGAGCATGGTGTCATGGGCTCTTCCAGTCTCCTTGGAGCATTTTGGGGTGCAGTCTCAGCAGGGCTCGCTGCAGAGCCTGGCAGCAGGGCTTGCTGGAGAGGCTGTCTGCGGTCACTGCTGTTAGGTATCCCCAGAAATAGATGGCTTTGGAGCAGCGTGGGAGAGAGGTGGGATACAACTGGGGAGAAGAGATCAGTTACTCTTGTTACTTTATAAAATGTGCAAGGTGCATCCTAGTACAAGTACAAGGACTTGATCCTTGCCCTCTGGAGCTAATGTGACATGGTGCAGTAAAGCCGTGGAGATGGGTGGGTGAGCTGAAGGTGAGTTATAGCGATGTTATCACGTGGTCTGTCTGGGAAGGCGCACAGGCAGCATGGTGGAGGGTTTACTGGATTTCTGTGTGTATTTTTATGATCTTGCCTTACTGCTGAAGAGGAAAGAAGGGAGGAGGAAGCCAGACGGCACTGCCTATCAGCCAAAGATAGAGTGCAGTGCTCCAGAAAAGCCACTTCAGCAGATGACAGGTGTGGGACAAGTCAACATGATTTTCTTCAGATTTAAGCCTACTCCTCTTTTCCTTTTTTTTTTTTTTTTTTTCTTCTCCTTCCTGTGGGATGCAATTCTGCAGCAAAGGCTCTGGGAGAAGAAGGGCAAATGGGAGAGGATTCAAGGAGCAAGTTACAAGAGAGGGCAGATAATGTCATGTTTTTAATTTGCTGGGTTTTATAATTTAAACCTGCTTTGGAACAATACTGCCAATTTCTCTCTGATCTAACAGCATTTGGCCTGAGCAGTTAATATCAATATGCAGAGTATGAAAATCCCTCTTGCTTGCACCTGTATAACGAGCTTAAAGCTCGCCTTGGGGAGCAGGAGGAGCCTGTGGCTGCTGTTGCTGCCGAGGCTGATGAGCCTGTGACAGCTGAGGTCTGAGCTTGTGTGCTTGCGTGGAAAGCACCGAGGTGTGTGCTCTGCAGCACTGGCCTCCCGCCTGCTTAAGGCAGAAGAGGCCAGGGCTGAATATGAAAAGAGCAGGACCTCTTTCCTTTGGCATAGCTGATGAGGATTAGTTTGGGACGTTCCACAAGCTGCCCAGGAGCTTCTGGCTGTCCCTCTTGGGGCTGGGATGCACCTGGGTGCTGCAGCCCCTCCTTTAGCAGCTGGCACATCTGCAGCAAGGCAAGAAATGGCTGCGGTCTTCGCAGTTTTGTGCACATTAAGTGTTGCCATCTGGCTCCTGGTAATTTGCCAAGCACAGTCCTCTCTTGGGTGAAGCTCAGGCACCCTGGCCAGCAGCCCTCGGCAGCACTTCATAGGATAACACAGCTCTGAGCTGTCTGGAGGTAGCGAAGCAGTTTTGGAAGCAACAGCAGTGAGAAGAGGCTGCTTTACTTTCCGCGGGCCGCTCTACCTGATTGTTTTACGCTTTGTGCAGAGCACGGTAGATTGGGGTTTTAATAAATGATTATAGGCTTTGTTACCAGGAGATAGTTGGTGTAGCAAGAAATGTGGTTTGACTTCAAATTGATTAGCCCATTTTATAAATGTCACAGCAAGTTGTTTTGTGTGAGTTCTTTTGAAGTGAGCCCTGATGTTAGACACAGAGTAAAACACGCACAGCCTGGATTCATAACAAATGCTTTGAGATGCTTTATTTAGAGAGAAAAGCCACTTGTGATTTCCTATCAGAATTTTGTTATTTATCATAAATCAGCAGTGGCTGCTCTCTCCTCTCTAAGGCCTGTGGTTGAGCTTAATAAATCTTCTATTTGTCAGTATGGGGATTCGTGTTTTTAAAGTGTGTTCTTGCATACTTGATCAGACTAATCAGAAAGCCACGCAAAGCACGGAGCGTGTCAGCATGGGTGCCAGACTTACTCAGCAATGCCTGCCTGTTTCGGAAAGACACTGTGCAGTGTGGGGGGAGGAAAAAAAAAAAAAAAGGAGGAATCCGAAGGTCAAAACAAGAGGAGCGGTACCCAGTGCTGCTTGGAGGAACTGCCGTGCTAATGTTGTTAGGACTTCGCTGCAGGGAGGCCTTGCCCTGTCTTGCATCCCTGCCATGCACAGCGATAAGGAAGGAAATTAGCAGTGTGAGGAGGGAGAGGGTAATACGGGATAAAGCAAGCCTGTGTCTCTCCTCTCTGAGGACTTCCTTCCCCAGACAGAAAGAAGCACGGTGCTGGTACCTGCACAACTCCCAAATCTTCCAAGAGTAGAAAGAATCAAGAGAGTCCCACGGCTGTGAGCAGGTGGTTTTGCTCCCCTGACATGAGGCAGTGGTACTTCATGCCTTTTTGTCAAGGGCTTCTAGAAGAAAAAAATGTTCCCTTTGGGGTTTTTTGCTTAGGACACTGTTTTGTACCCGTATTTCCCTGTTATCCTGGTCATTTCTGGCTATCAGATATTGACCACTTGGAAATTACAGCATCGCTGCTGTTCTGAACTGCATAAGACAGGCAGGTGTGTGCTGTCACACCTACTGGATTGGAAATTTATATTATATTTATATTTTGAACAGCATCTCCATGTTGACCCCACTTGGCAGTAAAAGGAGCCCAGATATTGCTACAGAAAACTCTGCTGAAGAAGAGATCTCTGTTTGCCCAGGTAAGAGGCAATTGAGAATGTTCTGAATTTTGCACTGAAAGTTACACACTTATAAAATTCAGAGAAAAGAAGAGAATTTTCGAATTATTTGAACAAAATTAGTTTTTTTTTTTCCCCCTCCAGCTCTCTTTGTCAGGGCTGAAATTATTCAGGTAATTTTGTTTGACTCCCTGTTTTTTGACCCTTTCCTTCTGAGACAGTTCTGTGACCGGTGATTGCTGGGGACTTGCTGCTGAAGAGACACCAGGATGTACGTTGGTGCAAAGGGATCGTTCAAAACAAGGTGTCAGGAGTGGTCTCTTCAAGGCATTCAAGAAATTTTTAGATTTTTTCAGTGTCAAGATATGTGTAAAGCATGAGAGCTGAAATAGTTTTTGCTTTATGTTAATTAAACCTGTTTGGGACCAAGGAGTTTTTCATCCTCGGTCTCTTCTACCACGTTCAAGATTTTCCAGTTCAGGGGTTTAAGTGAAAAAATTAATGAAGAGACGGCTCCTGTTCACAAGCAGCTGTAGAGAGAGAGGTCATGATGGTGCTTGGAGGCATATTTTGTTGCTGAGGAAGATGTGGAGGTCTAAAGAAGGTGTGACTGTGAGACAGACCGCAGAACTGGAGCTCTGTTTGTCTCAATGCAAGGGAGAGCTCTATTCTTGCTTTGTCTCTATCCCAGCAAGTGTCCCACGCATTTTCCCTGTGTCTAGTCTCACTCCCCGTGAAGCCGCAAAGCTGCGGTGGCTTTGTCCTCACACCACCATGCTGTGACTTTTAACCCCTCATCCGGCTGTGTTGTTGCACATTGTCTGCTAACGTTTGTGGCAAGTCTAAAAAATGTTTTGAAACTGTGAAAATGCTGTTTGGAAATGGGCTAAGTTACATCAACAAGTGAGGAGATAGTTGGGGGGCTGCAAACCTGTGCTGACACAGAGGTGTTTTTCTGCAGAGACCCAGCCGAGTCCACTGGAAGCTATTGAGGCGGAGAGAGAAGAGCTCTGCTTGGGCAGCAGAGATGAACCTGTGCAGGTAAAAGAGCCTGATGTTGGGGAAGGGTCCTGTTTCCTATCCTGCCTTCTCGATCTTGGTTTAGCTGGGCTGTGCTAGCATTTCCCCTTGAGCAGCTGAGAGGTTAGGCTTCTGCTGTTGGGATCCTCACAAACACTTCCCTCTTCACTTTTCTCCACTACTTCGTAATTCCAGTGCCTTTAGGCTGGGGGCTGTGTGCAGCTGCCTCTGGAGCCTTTCAGTCCCATAGCCGGAGAGTTGTTATCAGTCCCAGCTCTTTCTTTTATACCACACGCGCTGCTGTGCTGGAGGATGCCATCAGTGTGGACAGCAGCGCTGTTGCTCACCCATGCTCAGAGGTGTAGGGCTGTGATGCTCAGCAATGCAGAGGGGCTCCAGGAGCTGAGAGACGAGTCCTAGTAAACCTCAGGCACTCATGTTGTGACGTGCTTTACTCTGTTACCGTCCTCTGAACTTTGGTGTTTGTTCTTCCCAGACCGTCTCAAAGAGGCTGAGAGGGGAGGTTCACCCGGAGAGACTGGGCTGGGATAAAGATGACATTGAAGTGTTGAGGGCTGGTGGTGGTTTGCAGTCCAAGGAGAGTGACCTGTGCTCAGGAATCTTGATTTCTGTGCAGTAATAGTTAATAGCAATAGTAAGTCAGTGGCAGGGCCATCCTCTTACCTCCCGATGCAGATGTGCGCTGTTGTGCGGCTCCTTTCCCCATGTTGTCACACCTGCGCAGCAATTGCTTTGCAGCTGTCACTGTACCGACATCTGACTTCAGTTCCTGCTTCTGATAAAATTCCCTTTGTCTATTAATTTAGAGAGTGATATCAAAGGGGTTGCCAAGTACTCCTCTGGCAGGGTACATGAATACAGAATCGTACAGCTCTTGACAAGAGGATTCATTTGTGGAAAGCTCATTCTGGGAGTCTGCAGCTTGTACAGTGCATCTGCAGCTCCGATGTCTCATTGTCACAGGCCTCTTAATAAACCAGCTTCTGCTCTCGTGTGCCTTTCATTCTGCAGGTAGCTCAAAGCGCTGCTCAGTCAATTAGAGGCTGCAGCAAGGAGAGGCAGTGGTCCTGTGCTGAGATGGGTAGCCACAGCCACTGAAGCACGTTCATGACCCATTTGGCTGTGGCCAGGACACTGCCCTGTCCCTCATGCTCTGCAGAGGGTGCCCCCGGTCTCACACCTCTGCCAAGATGGCACAAGGTAATCAGCACAGTGTTCAGGAGTGGTGCGGCAGGGCTTCCTAGGGATTGCTCAACAACATCATCTCTGGCAGCAGGTACCAGCTGGGAGCCTGCAGCCCTCCAGAAACAGCTACCATGTGCATCAGCGGTTAGCATGAAGCGAGCGTAGACCACTGAGACTGACTTCTTCCTAGCAGATGCTGAGCCAGGACACAGGAGTCTTGTTGTTGAGCTCAGCCTCTAGCATTGCTCTTGGCTGGCTGTTGGCTGCAAGTACTATGTGTTGTAGGCAGTTTCCTCTGCTAAAGAGGAGAGGCAACAGTGTCTGCCTCTGACAAGGGTGGTTGGTTCTGCAGTTGAGGTTTTCCAGGCTGTTTCAGCAAGGTTTTGTACAAGCAGTTTTGGGACCGTGGTGTCTTTTGTTATGGAATGTTGCATTTCCATTTAAAATTAGTAATTTACCATCGAATGTAGGCGGGCAGGGTGTGCGGAATTGGTGATCTCCTAAGATTGCTTTGAAAATGGCAGCTAGAAGGAGCAGTGCCTGCTGCTTTTCCCATCATATTTTTTGTGTGTGTTGTCTGACTATGATAATGCAGGTTTGATATGATCATTCATATTTGACACATCTTGTTTTTTACGACTCCTCTGTGTGACGCCCCACGGTGAGGACTTCGCAAGATGTAGTGACACTGAGATGTGAGAGCAGGGTACGAGTGCTAATGCTGTAAGTGATGTACTTCAACAGCCTGTGTTTGGCTGGAAGAACTCTGTGGCAACTCCTCCACAGAAATCCAGGGCAGAGAGCCTCCCTGGAAATGAGAGGTGTTCCTGGGGCTCAGTGCCTTAGCCTTTCAGCCAGTGTCTGGAAGAAATGTGTTTAGTGAGTCAGATTCTCAGTTTAAGGCCCAGTCTTGCAATTTTTTGCATGGCTCCTCTGAGTCAACAAAGCACCCTCCTTCCCTTTAGGACATAAAAATCAGGATCAGACCCTCATTTGGAAAAGCAAGTAATAAACCGAGTAATATGACAGAGCGCTCCAGTGGCACTGAGCATCTTGGCTGACCTCAATTACTGCTTCCCTGAAATTATACTGTTGGAGGGAAGCCGGCAGCAGTTTTGTTGCATACTGTCTGCATGACACTGCTTAGCCCTAAGAACAGAAGACTCTCCTATATTATTTTCCTATAGGTTTCTTCTACATGGTTAATACTTAAATAACTTTTTTTAATCATTGTGGGGTGGGGGGAAGGTTCTTTCTTAAAAGTGGAGAAATCTTGTAGTAAGCCTATCTAGGCAGAGATCTAGTTATGAGTGAGATGGCAGCAGTCTGCTGCATCTTGGGAACATCAATAGCATAGGGAGAAGGCTGTATCTACACGGGTGGGTAGTGGAGCACCTTTGCAGCTGTGTAACCAATGCAAAAAGAGAATATCGGTAAGTGGTAATGGCGTCCGGAGAACAAACATGGGCTGTGACATTTTGCCCTGGCAAAAAGCCACTGCTAGTAATTCTGTGTGACATGGATTTTTAATGGTATTGCCTCTCTCCTTGATCTGTGTCCCTTCTGATGACTGCTCCAGCCACCTCCTCTGGAGAGGAGGAGCTTCCCAGTGATCTCTCTGGACTCCCTAAAAGCACAGCAGCCTCCTTTCATCCCGGGAGAAGCTGTGTTCCCAGACAGGGCTGCCTGTGTAGCATGGATCATGTCCAGAAACTGATGAGCACTAGTCAGGTGTTGAACTCTTGCTTTGCCCCATGAATTTTCCATCAGTTTTGCTTCTGAGCTTTCCTGATTAATGGAAGCTTTGCCATTTTTCCGCGGTGGTACAGGTGATGTTTGCCTTAAATGGCATGCACGGCTGTGCAGGGAGGTTTCATCAT
>NW_009260151.1:129412-139397 GCF_000687185.1 Egretta garzetta
CTTTGGAAGAAGAATTAGTTATTAGTGCTGCACAGTTTATTCAGCCAGTGGTGTTATTTCTGACCGCTGTGTGATGAAGGGAGAATAAAACTTTCCAAGAAAAACCGAGTCTATGGGAGGGTGAGTAGCTACCAGACAGCGCGGAGCTCTGCACATAGCAAAAAAAGAGAAACAGCACAGTTAGCTGTCTGGCTAATTTTTTCTTCTTCTTCCTTAGGCTGGTGGGGATGAAGATGCTGGCAGGACTGTGTCTGAGTGCAGTCCTACAGCTGCTGACCGTGTGTTGTGCCCGCTGTGTGACCAAGGCTTTCCAGCTACGAAGATCGAGCTGCATGCCATGTACTGCAACGGCATTGTGGGAGAGGAGATTGGCGAGGACAGTCCAGGTCTGCCAAGCACTGCTTCTTGTGTGTTTGCTCTTTGTGCTCATCCCCCTTTCCTGTTACTTGCAGCCAGGTGCTGCAATCTTGTCCCTTTTGGGATATTTGGTGCATGGTATGGCACGTAGGGAGGTTTGTTTGCTCTGCCTTGTTCCATCCCCGAGCCAGCCAGGGGAGTGGTATTGGAGGCTCCTGTGCTTCCAGCACATCCTGCACAGAGACATCTTTTCTCTGATCAACTTCATAATTCAGCACATTATTAGTCCCTTGGAAAGTGTAAAAGCTGAATATTACCCCATGATCTAGCCCTAGATGCTTCAAGCAGTACTCGTAAGACGCATCTATTGTGTGTTTTATGAGGACCTGCAGAGCATCTGCCAGTGGTAGAAAATGGCAGGGGGCCCAGCCCCACGCATCCTTCAGGGCTCTCGAGAAGGGAGAATGTTCTGTACCACTCCAGGCACGGCCGGTGCTCTGCAACGAGTCTGACATTTGTATGTGCAAAAATGGCTTGTTCAGCTGCAAGAGATTGCAGAAAAGTTTCCCTCTTGTTCCTCTAAAATTGCAAAATGATAGCTATCGATCTGGGAGCTTGGATTTTTCTCCTTCATGTGAAGAGTGAGGCATAGAAGCACGGTCAGAATGCCCGTATTAATCCTCTTTGCAGTCTTCTCCCTATCAGTTTTCTGTAGCCAACCTTTGTAGAGCTTAAGTGAACAAATACACCGGTTGGTTATCAACATATTCAATAAGTTATGTTTTAGCTGCTGCTTGAAATGTAAAGTCTGTGTTAGCACAATGTCAGGTAATATCAAAGTACTAGCTTGTAATAAGATTAACTTTTCAGGTTGTGAATATATAATTTTCAGTTACATACTGGGTTATTAAATGCAACCTAAATCTATGGTGTTTAAGCAATTTGAGCAAATTGGAGCCAGTACAACTCTGCGTTCCTCTAGCAGGAGGAAGTTTCACCATGTAATCTTAATGCAGAGTTGATGTAGTTTTAACATAAAAGGTTTCTGTATACTAAATCTTTGGGGATGTGACATGGGTCCTGTCAAGATAACAGGAGCCAGAGTAGTGGCTGATACTGCTTGGTGCTGAATTTTGGTGGGGAGTTCTCTCTGCAGGCACAAACCAGCTACTAATGCAAAGCATTTGGCTCAGGCAAATGACAAATTATCACAGTTCCTCTGCCATCCTCAACACTGACAAAGGTCTTATCCATGCTACAAAATGGAGCAGAAATTTCAGTATGCCTTTTAGCAGGAATGTCTTTGGCCCTGTGGTAATCGGGTCCCTGGGGTGGCTGGGCGTGGGGTATATCCATTGATCCTGGGGAATCCTGACTGTGATCAGGAAAAGGCTTTGAATTCTTTGGCAGTGTGAGGGAATTTGTTCTTTCCTTTGGTGTTGGCTTCAGGACAGAGTTCAAGGCTGGCCTCTCCACTCTGCTTCCAGACTGGTCTCCTTGGGGATGTTTGTAAGGGTAGTTATTTTGGAATTGCTACTCTGCTGTTCTGGCTTGTTTAGAACAATCCCTCTGTAAGAAAACTGGTCTGGAATAAAAGGGATTTTGGTCTACAATAATGGCTCTAAGCAGAGCAATGGTTTTGGGACAAAATCACAGTAATTCGGATTTTCTATTGCCAGTTATTCTAGTATTTTCCCCGTAGAGACCAGGCTTTATTAGCTATAACAGTCTGGGATGCCTGTGTTGTTTGCACCAAGATTCTCTGCAGGACTGCGGACATCCTGGACTTGGAGCAGCATGTACGTGGGGCAGAATCCTGCGGGCCAACTGGGGCTCTGGCTTGCAGGGCACTTCAGTCCTCTTCCCAGCGGCTGTACCAAGGCAACAGCCACCCAGAGCGGTCTCAGCTGTTGGACTGGTCAATGAGGTTTGGGTTGAACAGGCAGGGATGATGTTTAGCTCTGAGGAGACGCCAGACAGTAGCCTGACACAGCTGTGCAGGTACAAAAGGACTCTGTTTCCAGGGCTGTTACCTTGGCATCCATCACTAGCACAAAATCCATAGGTAAAGCTAATGCATGGGGAGAAAAAAGAGGTGAGAGAATTGTCTTCTGAAGTAAATGCCAGCTCCTGTGCAGGTCCAGAAGCTGTTCTCTACTGCTGCAGCACTTTGTGCTCTTGGCTGGCTGCTGGCTTCCTCGAGAGCACAGCAACAGCCTTGTGTGATCAAACCAAAGTTCCGCTTCTAAGCCATGTCCTGATCTGTTAAGAAAAGTCAGCTTCAGTTTCCTTTGGTGCACTGGGTCAGGGGTTCCTGGTCTTTATTCAGACTTATTAATTGGATTTACTCCTGATGTCTCTAGAATTGCAGATTATGCAGTCCTGCAGACTATAGCTGTCAGTGCTTTTTGTTTTAAAATTACAAAAGGATGGGTTCTTGCTGGTTTTACTTCTCCTCTTCCGTCTTCTAATCATGCACCAAAGCCTTTTGGTGTTATGTATCAGGAGGCCAGCTCAGTCTGGCTGATATTTAAGGACAGGTTTTCAAATGAGTTAGCTGGGCAGGATGAGTTACAGTTGCTTCGTCTACGTATGTACATGGTTGCTCTGGCTGGATGCCCAGACCACCACATACCTGGGCGGTATGAAAATCTGATCATGAATTTCCATTTTCCTGTCTGATTAAATAAAAAAAGAAGAGCCTGCTGTTGCATTAGCCACTGTACCAGAATGGGGAAGGTTCAGGTCCTGAGTTTCCAGCTCAGTGGCTGGTGTTAATTCCAAGTGAATCAGTGGAGCCATGGAAGTGCTCTGCCAGCCCCCTCTTCCTTCATGCACTCAGCTGAAGGGCTCACTTGTGTGAGAGTGGCTTTCTGCTGGAGTCACCATATCCATCGCCCACTGCTGCTGCCAACGCAGGAATCCGCTGGTGTCAGTCTGGAAGATAGTCTTGGCCGCTGCCGAGTGCAGCAAATAGTTTTGAACTTTGGGACATACTCTATTCATCTTGCCCTCCATCTACATCCTCCCAACCTCTCAGTTCCCAGGTGAGCCCAGGAAAGGAGGATTTGGTATATCCCTTCCTCCCAAAGCCTCAAATGCAACCTGATGCAGCTGTCAGCCTTCAGCAGCAGCACTGGTGCTGTTAAAAAGCTCTTGACATCAATAGAAGTGGCACTGATACAGCGGAAAGAGTAACAGAATGGGTGCAGGGGAAAGCTTCATTGCTTCTGAGAAAGGACAAGATGCTGGCGAGCCTGCCACTAATAGGATCCTGCACAAAAAGTGGTATGGCTGATAGTGAAAACGGGGAGGAAGCTAGTGGATCTAACCACAGGTGGGTTGTGCAGTGAAGCGAGGAGCTTGGTGACTGTGGCCTCACAGCTCTGCATGCCAACCTGACCTGGAAGCCCCAGGAGGTGCCTGGGGTGGGTGTGCTGACAGTGGGGCTGTGCTGGTGAGGGTTTGCTCCTCTTCCCCAGGGTGCAAGCTGGAGCCAAGCAGGCCAAGGATGACTTCTCAACCAGAAGAAATGCCAAGCCAGGAAAAAGGTTGTTCTCGGGCTAGAGTGTGTCTGATCCAGCGAAGAGCATCGTATCTGGGAGAGTTAGAAGGCTCCTGTCACACAGTGGTCAGCACTGCTCTGTGGTGGGGATTTTCCCCACAACAAGTGTCTTCCCATGTTCTGAACCCCTTTCCTGTGGGCGGCCAGCATGTTTTGGCAGGGGTTGTGCCTTGGCAGCTGGCCCTGTTCTCTCTCCTGTGCCTCTGCTTCCAGCAGCGCAGCTGGGGGTCTTCTCCTGGGCAGCTGCAGAGCTGGTCCCAGACATCTCTAATGGGCCCATTATGCCAGATGTGTTCACTGCTTTTGGAAGAAAATAGAACTGATTAACACCTGAGCTGGTGCACGAGGCTCCCGAGACGGTGTTAAAGGAATATTAACGAGTGCACGCTGATTTGGAGAGCAGCTTTCACCACGCTGTCAAATGCACTTGTTAGTTGGTTTGTTGGGAGGCTGGATGACCTGGGGGGTGGCCGTGGTTATCAGTCTTCCTTGTCAGGCTGCCATGTCGAATCTGGGACAGACTAAGTTAAGGAGAGGCGCCTGCTTTGGTGCCTGTGAGAAATGAGCTGCTGGTATCAGTCATTGCCTACAAGACAGTAGCCACGTCCTAGGAAACCCTTGAGCTTGTTTCTTCAGCGTGGATGTCTCCTGTCAGCCCCAACAGCTCCTGAGCATCTTGCAGTGCAGTTGCTGGTCATGGCTGTGGATCAGTGATTGCTACTAAAGGAAAGGCTGTGTTGTTATCAGCGTTGTGGATAGATATTGGGATTGCCTAACACTCTGGAAATGGGGTTTTGCTAAAACTCTGAAGGTTTCCCTTTGTTCTGCGCAAAATTTTGTGCATCCCTTCCTTTATTAGTAGATGATGTGCCAACAATAACAGGTTTGTCATGCCTGTACCTTGGATTCAGGCCTTTCTTTTAAAGAGAGTATGAGAAGCAATGATACCGGGCTGCAAAACAGCTCCTTGCATTGTCCCCTTAGCTGGCTTGCCTGAGAGTGCTTACTGTGACATCTGTTTTGGAGTTGGAGTCTTGAACGTCCCTGGTGAAGCAAGCTAAGCTATCTGATGCGTTCCCTGAGGATCTTTGCTGGTGGCATGTCAACAGGAATACACTGAGTGGAATTTGACTGAAAGAGACAACGTTCCAATGTGTTCCTTGCAGATGCCTGGAGAGCAGGTCTGGAAAGGCTGCTCAGGCTTCCTGAAGGAACAGAAATTGTTGGACCCATCATCAGCATGCTGGTCAGCTGGGATCTTGCTAGCTACCCACATGTGTCAGAACTGGCCCTTCCCTGCTGCCGCTGGAGAGCAGCACCACTGATGCTTAAGCCCTGGTAGAGATCTTCATCCAGAGGCCCCACAGAGCTGTATGTGGACAGTAGTACAGATCACCACCGGGTCACATGGGCGGTGGAAAGAGCAGTGAGTGTAGGCTAATTGTTGTAACCTTCCCTTTCCAGCATGATCTGTATCCCTCCCCAGCAAGCTTTGCTCTTCCTACTGCATCTGCAGAAGGGCTGGTGCCCCCGCACAGCCCCTGCCTTGGCTCTCCTTCCCCCTGAGCTCGTGGTTATCATGCTCCCTCCCCTGCAGTAGACACAGGTGCTTAGTTTGGCAGGGAGCGGTGCTGTGCTGCTGGAGCAGCTGTGTAACTCTTCTTCCAGGCTGTTGCACTGCTGCGCATCAGCTTTAAAATTACTGTAAACTGCCTACTGTTGATCCAGCTGTTTCTGGCAGAAGACAGTGTGAAATGACTAGCTGGCTTCCAAGTCCAGGGAAGGTAACTTCTTCAGTATCCCCTCAGAAAAAAGGAGAATTGGCCAGCTACCTCTTCTGCAGGAAAGAAGACCCTGCCAGTCTAGTATTTCTTTGACCATCACTTCTGCTGCAGCCTTGACTGGAAGAGATTGAAACATGTTGCATTCGGGCATGGTGTAGGGATGCTTTTGGGGTGGATGGCAGGTAACCCTTTGTTTTTTCCTCCAGTGCTTACTCGACGTCAGAGAGAGGCAAGAAATAAAGCTGCCGGTGGTGAAAGTGGCCCAACATCCTTAGACATTGACAAGTAAGTAGGTATGCTTGCTCCTCTAAGATTGTTTCTGGGCTTCAATTTTAGCTTGCCTGTGGATGTCTTTATTCCTGTATAAATGCCGGCTGTTGGCCTTATAGCAATGTTTCCCTAAGAAATTGCCTTCTCTCAGTGCCTCTTGTTGCAGTGCTGGCTATTTTTATACCGAAGCAAGAGGAATTTGCTGCTCTCAGATTGTTTATTTTTGCACTAATTTCCTTTCAGCCCAATCCATGGTGGGTCAGGGATCTGTGGTCTCTGGCCGCTGTGGGAGGAGCTGTAGCTAAAATGGTGCTAACTCAGCCAGTTCCTAATGGGAGATTTGAGCTTGGTAACCCCGGGAAAAGAAGAGGCTAGGACAGGGAGGCTGTCAACATGGCACCTGTAGTGATATTCTTAATTAAATTAGACTTTCAGAATAGCAGTGGCTTTGTTTAATCTCTTCCCATGCAGCCCCTCCTCCTGCCACCCACACAAAGCATCATAAGAGAGGATCTGACAGTAAAATCCCTGCTATGGAAGCAATTTTGCTGTTACAAACAGTGGATGGCAACATCACTAATGGAATTAGGCTAATTATAGAGAGGACAGCTTCTGTTTAGACACATTATCTGGGTAATCAGCACTGACTGGAAAGAAAATACGGGAAAAGTACTGCAGAGTTTTGCTCGATGGGGGCTCTCCATACGCATTTTAGAGCCTGGGGTGAGTTTTACTAGCAGAGTACTACTTATCAGACTGAACACAATGCTGCTGGGGCTGGTCCCTGGGGGCTTGTCTCTCCTTGGAGATGGTCTCTTCCTGAATAGCTCTCCGGGTGGATGCTCCCCTCCTGAAGAACCACTGCCCTCTTCTGCATGGTTTGGTCCCCACGAAGAGCTGGTGTGGAAGCGAGTATAGCTGTGTAAATCCACACCTGACCTTCATCTCCTTTCACCCAGGATAATTTTCTTCCCAAGCACACGCAGTCATCCTGTGTGAGCTTGGGCATCTTCTACACAAATGGGGGGGTTTGAGGAACACGCTGTGCCAGCCCCCCAGCAGGAGCGTGTGCTCTGCATTCCTGTTCCAACATGGCATGATGTAAAATGGAGACAGTGCAGGGAAAGACTTGATTTACTAGTCAGACAAGTTCATCCAGCCCTGGTAAAATGTCTCTCTGATTTAACACACTTGGTTTGCTTTTCAGGCAGAATTTAACTCCCCTTTGCAAAACCCTCGCACTTCATTTCTGTGGATTTTGACAGGGTGCTTTATGTCTGGGGAGAAATCAGCGGTGTTTGAGATAGTTAGATGAGCAGATTTGATTACCGTCCCGCTGCTGCAGCAGCAGGATACAGAGGAACAGGCAGGGAAAACTGATAATCACTCAGTCTTTGAGATTGGTGCCGGCCTGACCCCACTGAGCAAGACCCGGTGTGGTGACATGTCTTCTCCGTGGCATGGCCTGCAGGAGGAAAGCCACCACTGGTGGCTGGGAGCCTGGTGCAGGGCAAATCCTAATGCAGTGCTCTGTCCTTTGCTGCCTGGCAGGTGTGAGAAGTGCTACCTCTGTAAGTCACTGGTGCCACTGCTGCAGTATCAGAGGCACGTGGACAGCTGCCTTCAGGCTGCTAGGCAAGCTCAGGGAACCAGGAGGCTGCGAAGCGCCAAGGTGAGGGGCGACCCTGCAGACCGTCTCCTTTGCTTTGTGCTGGGTTTGGGGCTCGGTTGTCAGCAGGAGCAGTTTCCCTCGTTGATGGGATGAGCTGACTTGGTGTAGGATTGCCTGTCCCTGTGGGCTGCCATGGCCAGAAAACCTGTTGCTCTCCTTCCCACAACGCTCAGTGAGAGCATGGACCAGTCCCAGGGGTGAGCTAATCCAGTGGAGCTGCCAATAACCTCCCCAGCAGGCAGGCAGCTAGGGCTGTCCCCCTGCCAGACAGTGTGCCTCAGTCCTGCAGGCTTCCCCGGCTGAATATAGATGGAGTTGAGGGCAGCGTCAGGGTGACAAGCGTATCTGACTCTATCCGCATGCCCTTTCCCATGGGGAAGGCTTCAGAGCCAGAGCAGGGAGAACCACTCCGTGCCAGGAGCAAACTGCAGTATCCCGGGAGAAATGTGGGGGAGCAAGTGTGGTGGAGGTGTGCCGGGTGTGAGGGACATGCCTCGCTAGGGGAGGTGGGAGGCAGGAGCGTGGGTAGCAGCTGGCTCTCAGTCACTCGCCAGGTGTTGGCCCCCACTGTGCTTTTTCCTGCTCATGGTGGTCCCGGGGAGCACAGAGAGGGTCCTTCCGGGCCTTCCTGCTGGTTCCTGCAGGCAAAGCCCTAGTGCTGCATCTTTGCCTGCGCTCAGAAATGTGATTCTCAGCATGAAGTTGCAACATGATGTCTTAGTTTCATATAATCCCTTAAATCCATCACAGGCCTCAGCCCTTTGGGGATTCAGATGCAAATGATGAGATTTCTGGTTGATGATTTTGGCTGGGATACAGCCAAGCACTGTGTGGTTCAGAGTACTGCAGGGCACGGCTGCTCCTGCATGTGACCAGCTCCGTGGGGGCTGTTTGACTCTGTCCCTGTGCCCTACAGCTGGCTGGCGTGCGGGGTCCTGCATGCAGGCATGGGCACAGGGCATGGGGGAAAGGTGCTGGAGCCAGACAGCCCTTTTGGGATGGCTCATCAAGGCTCTGTGTTTCCTCTGGCCCTGCCTTGTGCTGAGGTGGAAGCTCACTGGGGGGAGCAGGTCATGCCTGGGCATGGGCTGGGCCATTGGAAAGCTTCCCTGTGGCACTGTTGGGCTTGCGGGTTCCTGCCACAGCCCATTTTGGGGTGCTTTGCAGCTCCAGCCCCACAGCCGGCATGCCAGTGCCTTCTAGAGCCGTTCTGGGGCCAGGGAGCACCCAGGAAAGGGGACTTTGCTTGGCCAGCAAGGCTCAAAGCAGCCAGGCCAAGTGCTGTTCCCTTAGCCTGTGTGACAGTGTGGCTGCATCTTCCCAGGGGCTGAGAGGGGGCACAAGATGTGCGGTCCTTGTCTGGCTGTGCCCTGGAGGAAGGCCCTTCCCTCCAGCACCAAGCCCCTGTGCCCTCGGATGCACGGTGCTGGGGTATGCGGCCCAAGCCGTGGCAGAGCCCCTGGTGCCCAGATTTCTCTGGCTGGGCTTGCAGGTGGCTTCCTGCACCCTGGTCTCCCTTCCTACTGGGCTCTGCTTTATCAACCGCTCTCAGCTGCCTCTGCTCGGGCACTGGTCAGGCTGGGCATGGGGCAGTGCCCTTCCTGTTGGTGGCTGGCCATGCTCAGCTGGAGGCCCTGGAAATGCAGCCCTACCACATGTGCCCAGCCTGGCCCCATGGGCTGGGGGAATGTGCAGCCACGGGGTCACCCCAGCTATGGGGTTCCCTCTCAGCAGCGCTGTAACAGTGATTCTCCTCTCCTTGGCAGGACGCTGGAAAGCAGGAGAAGGGACTCCTCAGGATGCTGGAGCTCTCGGAGAGCAAGTCTGCAGGTGGGAAGATGCTTTCTGTGCCTGCCTGGCTGGGTCAGGGCTGCCCTTTCCTAGCTCTCCCCTTGTGGTCCTGAGCTGTCCTGAGGCAGCAAATTCCCCTTGAAGGGGTCTGTTCTTCCCGAGAAAAGCAGGAGCCTGTGAGCTTCACTGGTGGTTGTCCCCCCAGCTGGCTGCACACATCCCTGCCTGTGCCAGTGCCCAGAGCCCTGGCAGGGGTAGGAGTGTGCTCTGAGCCATTGCACCAAGAGATGCCCAGCTTCCTGGGGGAGGGGGCAGGGTGCTTCCCTTCCTGCCTGCTTGCTGGCACTTCCCCCCACGGACAGGAGTAGATGAGTGGGGAGCAATGCTCTCAGCAGCACCCTCCTGCTCATGCCGGAGGGTGGCCAGGCCAGGCCAGGCTGACGTGTGTTCTTGTTGCAGGTGCTGATGCGGGGCCCCCCTTCTCTGGACTAGGAGACCAACAGCCCCCTCCCGCACTCTCAGCCAGAGCCGGGGGGCCCGCGGGCG
>NW_009260151.1:149057-150340 GCF_000687185.1 Egretta garzetta
GGCTCCCGCACCGCATCGGCCTTGCCGCTCACCTGCCGCTGCGTTGCCATAGAAACAGGCGAGATGCTTATGTCACCTTGGCAAAGGGAACTGGGGAACTGGGGTGGGGATGGGGGACAGGGACCGGGGGGATGGTGGGGTGCAGGCTCCTGCTCACCCCTGGGACACCACCACCCCACCACCACCGTGGCAGGGGCACGGCTCTGGCCTGCTCTCGGCAGCCAAAGGGATAATTGGGAGCGTGGTTTGCTACCAGCACTGATAAATCACGGCCGGTAAAGCCAGTGCATTAAGCAGGGCTTTATTATCAATTATCCCCCGCCCGCATGGGCTAACGAGTGTGCTGGCGGGTCTGGGGAAGGGGCAGGGTGCTGGGCTGGGGAGCAGGGCTGTGGCACACACCTTGGGGTGCAGAGGGGCTGGAGTAGATGAGTGGGGAGCAATGCTCTCAGCAGTCCTGCCTGCTTGCTGGCACTTCCCCCCACGGACAGGAGTAGATGAGTGGGGAGCAATGCTCTCAGCAGCACCCTCCTGCTCATGCCGGAGGGTGGCCAGGCCAGGCCAGGCCAGGCTGACGTGTGTTGTGGTTGCAGGTGCTGATGCGGGGCCCCCCTTCTCTGGACTAGGAGACCAACAGCCCCCTCCCGCACTCTCAGCCAGAGCCGGGGGGCCAGCGGCAGACAGCCCCAGCTCCCTTGGGCACCTTCCTTTCAGTGCCGCCTCCTCGGAAGCCACGGACCGCGTGGTGGATTTGGAGCCGCACGCGGCTCTTCGCTTGGGCAGCCAGCAGCAGACCAAAGGTTGCCGCCGGAGAAAGCGCAAGTTCTGAGGCCAGCGGTGCGGCGAGCCCCCCCAGCAGCTCCCTGCGCCCCGGCAAGGGTCTGCGCGGCGCCGTGCCCCTGCTTCACCCGCAGCCTTGTTCTCCTAACCCACTTTTATATGTTTTATACAACCTGCGCAGGGGAGCGCCAGGTGGGGAAGTGACTGTGTGTTTTATAGGTGCCTGTGCAGCTTTGCTCTCTGTTAAAGAAATGGAAATATATTTATGTATGTTTTTATGAAACTGCAGCAACACGGAGGAGCTGTGCTGTCTTCCTCTGGGGAATGGGAGGCGCTGGAGGGGGGAGAGGAGGAACAGCAGGCGCTGCGTCCAGAATCGCGCGTCCCTGAGGCCTGCCCTTGGGCTTGGCGGGGGTGGGGGGCTCGGGGACCCCCCCGGGCACGGGGCAGCAGTGCCCCAGGCTGTGGGGCCCAGCACGGCACCGGCTTTCCCGGCTGGGAGC
>NW_009260151.1:150943-152831 GCF_000687185.1 Egretta garzetta
CGGGCGGGTGAGAGACCCGGCTCCGGCCTCTTGCAGGTGGAGGGGAGAGGCAGGCAGGGCGAGGCAGGGGCTGCCCCCTTCCCCCGCAGCCCCCGAGGACGGCCCTGCCACCATGGCCATCGTGGGGCACGGCTGGCCCATCTACTCCCGGCTGCTGGGTCGCGATTGCAGTGGAAGGACACTGCAAAGCGATGATGCTGTGGACGCCACGGCCCCGTGGAGCAGGGACGCAGAGGGGAGGTGGGAGGCAGAGCCGGGGATGGGAACCCCCAGCCTGGCTCGTGTGCTTGGGCGTGGGCAGGCGTGCGTCCTGTCCTCCTGCGGGCCGGGGCTCGGCGGGTGACACGCCGCCTCCCTAAAAAAAACACGCCGCCTCCCTCCGCGCAGGTCCCCAGCGAGCCATCAGCTGGGCCACCAGAATGACGGTCCCACCTGCGTACCGGTAAGGCCCATCCCTGCCCCGCGCCCAGCGAGAGGCATCCCCCGCCCTTTATGCCTGCCCTAACGAGCCATCCCCAGGTACAAGAAGCCCTGCTGTCACTCACCATGTCGCTGGAGACACTGTGGTCAGTGAAGGACCGCATGTTGCAGGCCATGCGCAAGGGGCTGAACAGCCGGACGCATGCACAGGCCACCGTGCGGATGCTGCCCACCTACATCTGCTCCACGCCCAATGGCACCGGTAAGACAGCCCAGCCCGGGGACGGGCCGCTGTGCTACCTACAGCCCTGCATGCCTCGCTGGACCTGGCCCTGCGGGTGCCGGGCAGGGCTGCACCAGTCTCCAGCCAGTTATGGGGTCCACAAGCTGCCCTTGCGCTGCCTCTGCCCGTCCCCAGTGCAGGGGCAGAGGCCAGGAGCCAGCTCCCTTGGCCCCTGTGGTGGTCTCCGGCTCTCGGGAGCCCCCCCATGAGTGAGTGAGTGTCCCTGGGACAGGGTAAGGAGAAGGTCTGGGGGATCTGCCACAGGGCAGGTCTCTGCCTGACACTGCCTCTGCTCCGCTGTAGAGAAGGGCGACTTGCTGGTGGTGGAACTGTGCCAGAGCCATGTCCGGACCTTGTGGGTGACCTTCCTGGGTGATGGGAACCAGAGCCCCCACATGATGCAGAAGATCTTTGACTTGCCAAGGGACATCATGCAGGGCAAGGGGGAAGCGGTACGAGCAGGCCATGGCAGAGGGTGCCTGGTGCTGGGCTGCCCAGCACCACAGAGGCTCAGCAGGGCTCCAGGCTGGCGCTGGGGCTCTGGGCTGCCTCCTGCAGCCTGGGTGCTGGGTAAGGGGGAGCATCTGGTCACCCCAGCTGCTCCTTTGCAGCTCTTTGACTTCATTGCACAATGCGTGCGCCACTTCCTGGCTGGCATCAGCAGCTCCCAGCATCGCCTCCCCTTGGGCTTCGTCTTCCCCTTTAGCTGCAGGCACACACGGCTGGACAAGGTGAGCGGGACAACCCTGCCCCATGGCTGCAGCCGCCTCCTTCCCAGCGCATCATCGGCAGGGAGCGGAGCCGGCCCGGTGGCAGAGGCCAAGTTTCGTCTTCCCCTTTAGCTGCAGGCACACACGGCTGGACAAGGTGAGCGGGACAACCCTGCCCCATGGCTGCAGCCGCCTCCTTCCCAGCGCATCATCGGCAGGGAGCGGAGTGGGGGGGGGCGCGGGGGGCCGGGGGGGCCTAGCTGGGGGCTGCCCCCGTGGAGGGGCTGATGATGCTCTCTCTTTGCCCCTGGCCAGCTCTGCAACGTGGACGTCGTTGCCCTGATGAATGACACCGTGGGCACCATGATGACCTGCAGCATGGGGGGGAAACCCTGTGAGGTCGCCTTGGTCGTGGGTGAGCAGTGGGCACCCTGCGGGCCAGGGGGGTGTGTGCTGTGGGGGGGCTGCTGGGGGG
>NW_009260151.1:154390-155554 GCF_000687185.1 Egretta garzetta
AGGCCAACAGCTCAGCCACATGCTCTCCACAGGCCGAACTCCTCTCCTGGTCCAAGGGCTTCAGCTGCAGTGACGTGGAGGGGAAGGACGTTGTGCAGTTGCTGCAGTCGGCCATCAACAAGCAGAAGGTGGGGGGCCCGTGGGGCCGGGGGGGCCTAGCTGGGGGCTGCCCCCGTGGAGGGGCTGATGATGCTCTCTCTTTGCCCCTGGCCAGCTCTGCAACGTGGACGTCGTTGCCCTGATGAATGACACCGTGGGCACCATGATGACCTGCAGCATGGGGGGGAAACCCTGTGAGGTCGCCTTGGTCGTGGGTGAGCAGTGGGCACCCTGCGTGCCAGGGTGGTGTGTGCTGCGGGGGGGCTGCGCCGGTGCTCACCCCCATCGCTCCCCGCAGACACGGGCACCAACAGCTGCTTCATGGCCGAAGCACAGCAGGTGGAGATGGCGGAGGAGACCAGTGGGCAGATATGTGTCAACACCGAGTGGGGCTACTTTGGGGACGATGGCACCCTGATCGACATCCTGACCCCCTACGATCAGCGTGTGGACCAGGAATCCTCCAACCCTGGGGAGAAGAGGTGCTGCCACCCGCCAGAGAGGGCAGGGTCCCCGGGGCTCCCCGTCTACCCCTGAGCATGACAGACCCCACCAACAGGAGCAGATGGCACCTGTGATGCTCCTGGGTGCTCTCAAAGGGCCAAGGGCTGCCAGGGGGGGATGACCGACCCCTTGCTTGGGCTGCACATAGATTTGAGAAGCTGGTGGGCAGCCTGTACCTGGGGGAGATCGTCAGGCACGTGCTGACCGCCCTGGCTGCAGAGAAAGCACTCTTCATTGGGAGCAATACCGCTGTCCTGAGAACCAAGGATGTGCTTAAGACCCAGCAGGTCCTGGAGATCATCAGGTCAGTGTCTGGGAACCAGGAGCTGCCACAGGGAGTGGGGGGCAATGACGGGTGAGCCGGGGGCCCCGTAGGCCAGTGCTGTGCTCTCCCTTGCAGCAATGAGGCAGGTGTGACCAATACAAGGAAGATTCTGGGTGCTCTGGGGCTACAGCCGAGTGAGCAGGATTGCTTCCGGGTGCATCATATCTGCCGGGTGGTGGTGAGCCGTGCTGCCGGACTCTGCGCTGCCGGGCTGGCTGCCATCCTCAGCCCCCTGG
>NW_009260151.1:156957-157609 GCF_000687185.1 Egretta garzetta
CGGGGGAGAAGAGGTGCTGCCCCCCGCCAGAGAGGGCAGGGTCCCCGGGGCTCCCCGTCTACCCCTGAGCATGACAGACCCCACCAACAGGAGCAGATGGCACCTGTGATGCTCCTGGGTGCTCTCAAAGGGCCAAGGGCTGCCAGGGGGGGATGACCGACCCCTTGCTTGGGCTGCACATAGATTTGAGAAGCTGGTGGGCAGCCTGTACCTGGGGGAGATCGTCAGGCACGTGCTGACCGCCCTGGCTGCAGAGAAAGCACTCTTCATTGGGAGCAATACCGCTGTCCTGAGAACCAAGGATGTGCTTAAGACCCAGCAGGTCCTGGAGATCATCAGGTCAGTGTCTGGGAACCAGGAGCTGCCACAGGGAGTGGGGGGCAATGACGGGTGAGCCGGTGGCCCCGTAGGCCAGCGCTGTGCTCTCCCTTGCAGCAATGAGGCAGGTGTGACCAATACAAGGAAGATTCTGGGTGCTCTGGGGCTACAGCCGAGTGAGCAGGATTGCTTCCGGGTGCATCATATCTGCCGGGTGGTGGTGAGCCGTGCTGCCGGACTCTGCGCTGCCGGGCTGGCTGCCATCCTCAGCCACATGTGCCAGAGCCGGCAGCTGAAGCAGTTGGTGGGCCAAGGGGGAGGGGGTGGGGGCGTG
>NW_009260151.1:157885-159042 GCF_000687185.1 Egretta garzetta
CCTTCCCAGCGAATCATCGGCGGGGAGCGGAGCCGGCCCGGTGGCAGAGGCCAACAGCTCAGCCACATGCTCTCCACAGGCCGAACTCCTCTCCTGGTCCAAGGGCTTCAGCTGCAGTGACGTGGAGGGGAAGGACGTTGTGCAGTTGCTGCAGTCGGCCATCAACAAGCAGAAGGTGGGGGGCCCGTGGGGCCGGGGGGGCCTAGCTGGGGGCTGCCCCCGTGGAGGGGCTGATGATGCTCTCTCTTTGCCCCTGGCCAGCTCTGCAACGTGGACGTCGTTGCCCTGATGAATGACACCGTGGGCACCATGATGACCTGCAGCATGGGGGGGAAACCCTGTGAGGTCGCCTTGGTCGTGGGTGAGCAGTGGGCACCCTGCGTGCCAGGGTGGTGTGTGCTGCGGGGGGGCTGCGCCGGGGCTCACCCCCATCGCTCCCCGCAGACACGGGCACCAACAGCTGCTTCATGGCCGAAGCACAGCAGGTGGAGATGGCGGAGGAGACCAGTGGGCAGATATGTGTCAACACCGAGTGGGGCTACTTTGGGGACGATGGCACCCTGATCGACATCCTGACCCCCTACGATCAGCGTGTGGACCAGGAATCCTCCAACCCTGGGGAGAAGAGGTGCTGCCACCCGCCAGGGAGGGCAGGGCACCCGGGGCTCCCCGTCTACCCCTGAGCATGACAGACCCCACCAACAGGAGCAGATGGCCACCTGTGATGCTCCTGGGTGCTCTCAAAGGGCCAAGGGCTGCCAGGGGGGGATGACCGACCCCTTGCTTGGGCTGCACATAGATTTGAGAAGCTGGTGGGCAGCCTGTACCTGGGGGAGATCGTCAGGCACGTGCTGCCCGCCCTGGCTGCAGAGAAAGCACTCTTCATTGGGAGCAATACCGCTGTCCTGAGAACCAAGGATGTGCTTAAGACCCAGCAGGTCCTGGAGATCATCAGGTCAGTGTCTGGGAACCAGGAGCTGCCACAGGGAGTGGGGGGCAATGACGGGTGAGCCGGGGGCCCCGTAGGCCAGTGCTGTGCTCTCCCTTGCAGCAATGAGGCAGGTGTGACCAATACAAGGAAGATTCTGGGTGCTCTGGGGCTACAGCCGAGTGAGCAGGATTGCTTCCGGGTGCATCATATCTGCCGGGAGGCGGTG
>NW_009260151.1:159055-159607 GCF_000687185.1 Egretta garzetta
GGGTGCCTACCCCCAGCCACATGTGCCAAAGCCGGCAGCTGAAGCAGTTGGTGGTCAACGTGGGAGTGGATGGCGAATTGTACCGGGGCCATGCCAGGTGAGAAGGGACATGGGGCTCCTGGCCGGGTCCCACCCCAGCAGGATCCCTCATGCCCCACCCTCGCCATCATCTTCTTCCTCCGGCAGGTTCAGGAAGATCCTGCAGAGCTTGACAGAGGTGCTGGCCCCTGAGTGCACGGCCACCCTCCTGTCCTCAGTGGATGGGACTGGGCAGGGGGCGGCCATAGTGACAGCAGTGGCTTTGCGCGTGGCAGCCCAGCGCCACGAGGTGAACCAGGTGCTGGCCCCGCTGCGGCTCAGCCGTGCCGACCTGGAGCGCGTCCAGGCGCTGATGAGGCGTGAGATGGAGCTGGGGCTGGGCCGGGAGAGCAACGCCAACGCCTCCGTCCGCATGCTGCCCACCTACGTCCGTGGCACGCCCGATGGCACTGGTGAGGGCCGGGGGCCTGGAGAAGGAGGTGCTGGGGAGGCTGTGGGCCCGCTGAGGGCCCG
>NW_009260151.1:163379-164216 GCF_000687185.1 Egretta garzetta
GGTAACCCAGGTGCTGGCCCCGCTGCGGCTCAGCCGTGCCGACCTGGAGCGCGTCCAGGCGCTGATGAGGCGTGAGATGGAGCTGGGGCTGGGCCGGGAGGGCAACGCCAACGCCTCCGTCCGCATGCTGCCCACCTACGTCCGTGGCACGCCCGATGGCACTGGTGAGGGCCGGGGGCCTGGAGAAGGAGGTGCTGGGGAGGCTGTGGCCCCGCTGATGTCCCGTGCTGGCTCCCTGCAGAGCGAGGTGAATTCCTGGCGTTGGACCTGGGGGGGACCAATTTCCGTGTGCTAGTGGTACGCGTGGCACAGGACGGCATCCGCGTGGCCAATGAGATCTACGTCATCCCAACCACTGTCATGCAGGGCACCGGCGAGGCGGTGAGGCTGAGGACCTGTGGCCAAGGGATGGGGTGAGGGGTGGGAATTGCCTCCCCCCCTCGCTGCCCATGGGCCCGGGAGAGGGCTGGGAAGGCCCCCCCATGGCATCACCCCAGCTTGGTCTCTGAGACCACAACTTCTCTCCACAGCTCTTTGACCACATCATCGAGTGCATCATGGACTTTCAGCTGAAACAGGACCTGATGGAGCAGGTCCTGCCGCTTGGCTTCACCTTCTCCTTCCCCTGCCAGCAGCTGGGCCTGGATAAGGTGAGGGGGCAGCTCTGGCCCCAGGGAGATGGGGAGGGGCCCCGGGTACGAGGCAGCTACCCGGCCCCTGCTCCTGCCTCTCTTGCAGGCAGTGCTGCTGAGCTGGACCAAAGGCTTCAGCGCCTCGGGCTGCGTGGGGCAGGACGTGGTCCAGCTGCTGCGGGAGGCTGCCCAGCACAAACAGGTA
>NW_009260151.1:165770-167029 GCF_000687185.1 Egretta garzetta
GGAAAGGCTGGGGGCTCGTCCCCTGTCCCCGGGGTGCCACCCTGCACCCAGTTGGTGCCAGCCCCAGGACCCAGCTGGGTACCACTAAGTCGCATGTGTCCCTGTCTCTGGTTTGGCAGAACTTAGGGCTGAAGGTGGTGGCCGTGGTCAACGACACAGTGGGAACCATGATGTCCTGTGGCTATGATGACCCCAAGTGCGAAATTGGCCTCATCGTGGGTGAGGAGCACCTCTGCACCCAGGGGGTCTCCCATCCCCTCACCGCCAGCCCAGGCCGTGGGGTGCCAGGCAGCTCTTCCAGGGCTGTGGTGGGGGTGACACCAGTGCGGGGCCCACAGGGACAGGGACCAATGCCTGCTACATGGAGGAGATGCGGAATGTGGGCACCGTGGAGGGGGAGCAGGGCCGCATGTGCATCAACATGGAGTGGGGGGCCTTCGGGGACAACGGCTGCCTGGATGACATCTTCACCGACTTCGACCGACTGGTGGATGAGAAAACCATCAATGCGGGAAAGCAGAGGTGGGCGAGGGCCCTGGGGCAGGGAGGGGGCTGGCTGGGGGGGGGCTGTGCCCAGCTAAGGCTGCCAGGGCTGTGCCCGGAGCAGGTTTGAGAAGCTCATCAGCGGCATGTACCTGGGCGAGATTGTGCGCCACATCCTATTGGCGCTGGTGGAGAAACAGCTCCTGTTTGGTGGCAAGCCCTGCCCCAAGCTCCAGACCAGAGACATCTTCCAGACCAAGTTCCTCTCCACCATTGAGATGTGAGTGCTGGGCTCCAGTGGTTTCCCTTAACCCAGGGTGGGGGCTGTGAAGCCTGAGCCCCAGGAGGGGCTGGGGGGGCATGCTACATTGATGGGGCACATGCAGGGTGATGCCACCTCCAGCCCATAAGGTGGGGACGGTGATGGGGACAGCAGTGCTAACGGTGCCCCTGGTCTGGGCCAGCGATGGGCTGGCCCTGCGGCAGGTACGGGCCATCCTGCAGGACCTGGAGCTCCAGGCCAGCTTTGAGGACAGCATGCTGGTGCGGGAGGTGTGCCAGACTGTGTCCCTGCGGGCGGCCCAGCTCTGCGCTGCTGGCCTGGCTGCCGTGGTGGAGAAGATGCGGGAGAACCAGGGCCTGGCTCAGCTGGCTGTGACCGTGGGAGTGGATGGCACCTTGTACAAGATGCACCCAACGTGAGCGGGGCTGGGGTGGCAGGCACCCCTCGGGGACCCATGCCCTACGGCAGGGGGGGGGGGGGGGGGGGGGGGGGG
>NW_009260151.1:170172-170740 GCF_000687185.1 Egretta garzetta
TGGGGGTGGCAGGCCCCCCTCGGGGACCCAGGCCCTACGGCAGGGGTCTGGGGGAGCCATGGGGTGGGGGGCACCAGCCCTCACTCTTCCCTCCTGTTCCACCCAGCTTCTCCCAGAACCTCCAGCAGATGCTGCGGGACCTGGCGCCCAACTGCACCGTCACCTTCCTGCAGTCGGAGGACGGCTCAGGGAAAGGGGCCGCGCTCGTGGCAGCCGTGGCCTGCCGCGGGGCCGATCCCCGGGGACAGCCACCCCAATAAAGTGCTTTGCTCCGCACCTCTGGTTGACTCCTGGTGCGGGACATGGGGCGGGGGGCAGCGCACAGCCGGGCACAGCCCCACGTAGCAATATATATCGAATTTATTTACATTCACGTCCGGCAGACCCCCCGCCCGCGGCACCGCTATGTACATAAGGCCAAGTGTAAATACTTGAATGCACTTAATACAGAATTAAAAAAACGGTCTTTACACAACACGGCACGGGGCCCGGGGCCACCTGGCCCCACACGCAGACAGCACGACGGCACCGCACGCACGACGCACACCCAGCGCCCCCCAGCCCCCTG
>NW_009260151.1:170810-171735 GCF_000687185.1 Egretta garzetta
CTTTGCCCAGCCCCCCCACCTGCAGGGCATAGGGGTGTCACCGGGTGCCCGGCTGGGCCACCCCCTCAGGGAGCACCCACAGTGTCCCCATGGGCAAGGGGCACCCCCAGCCACATCCTGACACGCCAGCCTGTGGGGGCTCACCTCAGCAGGGGGGATGCCCTCAGGAGGGCGGCATGGCAGCACGATGCCCTGTTCAATGGAGACCTCCCTGGATGTGGGCTCCTGCTCGAAGTTCTTGCGCAGATCTGAGGAGGTGCAGGGGTGATGGGAGGGGCCAGGGGCAGCACCCCACGCCCCATCCGGGCACCCACAGACACTCACAGGCGATGCGCACGAAGGCTTTCTGGCTCTTGGTGGTGCCGGAGGAGCTCCAGGCCACGCACTGGCACCAGTACTCCTCCAGCCCAAAGATCTTCTCCACTTGCTGGCGGGTGACCTCGATGCGCCCCTCCATCACCAGCAGCCCTGCCACCGGCAGGCAGCACGTCAGCACCGGCATGCCGGGATCGGTCCCAGCCCTATGCAACCCTCCCACGCCAAGAGCAGCGCACTGGCTCCCCGTGACCAGGGCCGGAGCCACCCCTTCCACCGGCGCTCACCGGTGCCGCGGTCGGTGCTGTGCTGCGTGACGTGGTCGCCCTGGTGCACCCACTCGCCGTTGCACTTGAAGTAGATCTGGGTGGCAGGGCTGGCGCGGCAGGCCAGGCTCACCGCCTTGTTCTTCACGATGTAGACGTCCTCCGGCTCCAGCTGGAAGTGCGGCAGCAGGTCTGGGGACGCGCCGGACACCGGGTTGGCCACAGTCGCGCTTTGCTGAGCACCTGTGGGGATACGGGGGGCTCGGCCACCTCCAGCATGCCTGGGCTGGGCAATTGCCCACCCTGGCGTGGCCCCATGCCAGCAGCCCCCTGCCCCGCCACCG
>NW_009260151.1:172523-172775 GCF_000687185.1 Egretta garzetta
GCAGCACCCCTGTGCCCCCATGCTTTGGCGGCAGTACCTACCTCACCTCCTCCTGCTTGTGTAGGGTCAGGTAGCCCTCGTAGATTTTCCCCCGCGGTATGGCATCGGGTGGGATGAGCAGGCTGATCCCTGGGTGTGGGGGTGCAGGCGGGGAGGGGGGTGAGCCCCATGGGGGAACTGCCTGCAGCAGGCGATGCTCCAGCACCCTGCGCCCACCCCACTGTACCTGTGTTGGGAATCATGAGCCGCCCC
>NW_009260152.1:0-330 GCF_000687185.1 Egretta garzetta
GGGCAGGGACATTGGGGAGGCCTTGGGGACATGAGGGGGGTATTGGGGACACCTTCGGGGTGGGACAGGGACCGTGGGGACACATTGGGGACATCTGGGGACACGTTGGGGACATGGGGGGACACGTTGGGGACATGGGGTGCAGGGCAGGGACGTTGGGGAGGCCTTGGGGACATGAGGGGGGTATTGGGGACACCTTCGGGGTGGGACAGGGACCGTGGGGACACATTGGGGACATCTGGGGACACGTTGGGGACATCTGGGGACACGTTGGGGACATGGGGTGCAGGGCAGGGACGTTGGGGAGGCCTTGGGGACATGGGGGGGGGG
>NW_009260152.1:1875-4663 GCF_000687185.1 Egretta garzetta
GGAACTGGGGGGCCTTAAAGGGACAGGGCATCTTAAAGGGGCCACGCACTTCAGAGGGCGGGGCTTGTGAAGGGGTATTTAAAAGAGGTGGGGCATCACAAAGGGGAGGGGCCCTTAAAGGGGCAGGGTCATGTCAGAGGGGATGGCAGTGTTTTAAAGGGGGGGGGTATCTTAAAGGGACTGGGGTATCTTAAAGGGACAGGGGCACCTTAAAGGAGCAGGGGTATCCCAAATTAGATGGGGCATCTTAAAGGGGCAGGAGCCCCTTAAATGTCAGGAGCATCCCAAATTGGATGGGGCATTTTAAAGGGACAGGGGCACCTTAAAGGGACAGGGGCATCTTAAAGGGACAGGGGCATCCCAAATTGGATGGGGGCACCTTAAAGGGCCAGGGGCATCCTAGAGGATGACAGGGGATGGCAAAGGGATGGGGGGCACCGCCAGGGCCGGGGGGCATCTTAAAGGGCCAGTGTCACTCCCATTGTGCGCGAAGGGGGAGCCCAGCTCCCCCTCCGCGGGAGAGGGGGTGGTGGTGTCTGCTTAAAGGGACCGCACCCCCACCCCCCCGACCCCCCCCGTGGGTCTGAGGGGGTCCTGGGCCATTTTGTGAGGGGAAAGGTGGGTTTGAGGGGGTCCTGGGTAATTTTGTGAGGTAAAAAGGGGGTCTGAGGGGGTCCTGGGTAATTTTGTGAGGGGAAAGGTGGGTCTGAGGGGGTCCTGGGCCATTTTGTGAGGGGAAAGGTGGGTTTGAGGGGGTCCTGGGTAATTTTGTGAGGTAAAAAGGGGGTCTGAGGGGGTCCTGGGTAATTTTGTGAGGGGAAAGGTGGGTCTGAGGGGGTCCTGGGCCATTTTGTGAGGGGAAAGGTGGGTTTGAGGGGGTCCTGGGTAATTTTGTGAGGTAAAAAGGGGGTCTGAGGGGGTCCTGGGTAATTTTGTGAGGGGAAAGGTGGGTCTGAGGGGGTCCTGGGCCATTTTGTGAGGGGAAAGGTGGGTTTGAGGGGGTCCTGGGTAATTTTGTGAGGTAAAAAGGGGGTCTGAGGGGGTCCTGGGTAATTTTGTGAGGGGAAAGGTGGGTCTGAGGGGGTCCTGGGCCATTTTGTGAGGGGAAAGGTGGGTTTGAGGGGGTCCTGGGTAATTTTGTGAGGTAAAAAGGGGGTCTGAGGGGGTCCTGGGTAATTTTGTGAGGGGAAAGGTGGGTCTGAGGGGGTCCTGGGCCATTTTGTGAGGGGAAAGGTGGGTTTGAGGGGGTCCTGGGTAATTTTGTGAGGTAAAAAGGGGGTCTGAGGGGGTCCTGGGTAATTTTGTGAGGGGAAAGGTGGGTCTGAGGGGGTCCTGGGCCATTTTGTGAGGGGAAAGGTGGGTTTGAGGGGGTCCTGGGTAATTTTGTGAGGTAAAAAGGGGGTCTGAGGGGGTCCTGGGTAATTTTGTGAGGGGAAAGGTGGGTCTGAGGGGGTCCTGGGCCATTTTGTGAGGGGAAAGGTGGGTTTGAGGGGGTCCTGGGTAATTTTGTGAGGTAAAAAGGGGGTCTGAGGGGGTCCTGGGTAATTTTGTGAGGGGAAAGGTGGGTCTGAGGGGGTCCTGGGCCATTTTGTGAGGGGAAAGGTGGGTTTGAGGGGGTCCTGGGTAATTTTGTGAGGTAAAAAGGGGGTCTGAGGGGGTCCTGGGTAATTTTGTGAGGGGAAAGGTGGGTCTGAGGGGGTCCTGGGCCATTTTGTGAGGGGAAAGGTGGGTTTGAGGGGGTCCTGGGTAATTTTGTGAGGTAAAAAGGGGGTCTGAGGGGGTCCTGGGTAATTTTGTGAGGGGAAAGGTGGGTCTGAGGGGGTCCTGGGCCATTTTGTGAGGGGAAAGGTGGGTTTGAGGGGGTCCTGGGTAATTTTGTGAGGTAAAAAGGGGGTCTGAGGGGGTCCTGGGTAATTTTGTGAGGGGAAAGGTGGGTCTGAGGGGGTCCTGGGCCATTTTGTGAGGGGAAAGGTGGGTTTGAGGGGGTCCTGGGTAATTTTGTGAGGTAAAAAGGGGGTCTGAGGGGGTCCTGGGTAATTTTGTGAGGGGAAAGGTGGGTCTGAGGGGGTCCTGGGCCATTTTGTGAGGGGAAAGGTGGGTTTGAGGGGGTCCTGGGTAATTTTGTGAGGTAAAAAGGGGGTCTGAGGGGGTCCTGGGTAATTTTGTGAGGGGAAAGGTGGGTCTGAGGGGGTCCTGGGCCATTTTGTGAGGGGAAAGGTGGGTTTGAGGGGGTCCTGGGTAATTTTGTGAGGTAAAAAGGGGGTCTGAGGGGGTCCTGGGTAATTTTGTGAGGGGAAAGGTGGGTCTGAGGGGGTCCTGGGCCATTTTGTGAGGGGAAAGGTGGGTTTGAGGGGGTCCTGGGTAATTTTGTGAGGTAAAAAGGGGGTCTGAGGGGGTCCTGGGTAATTTTGTGAGGTAAAAAGGGGATCTGAGGGGGTCCTGGGCCCCTCCATGAGGGGAAAGGAGGGTCTGGGGTCGTTTTGTGAGGACGAATGGAGGTGGTCTGAGGGGGTCGTGGGCTGTTTTGTGAAGGGAAAGGGATCCCCCTTGCCATGGAGGAGCCATGGGCCCCTCTGAGGAGAAAAGGGGGGATTTGAGGGGACCCTGTACCCCCCAGCCTGGCCCCTCTGCAAGGGGGCCTGGGGGGTGGCCCGGCTCCTCTCACAGCCCCCCCTCTTGAGGTATCCTGGGGCCTCCCACGGCCCCAAGACCCCCGTGTGGGGTGGGGGGGATCTGAGCCAGGGTCCCCCCCCCCCCTGGGGGGGGGGGGGGGACTCCCCCCTGGGAC
>NW_009260152.1:6474-6818 GCF_000687185.1 Egretta garzetta
CCGGCCCTTCGGCCTCTTGGCGCTGGGATCTTTAGGCTTGACCTAGTGACATCACCCCCGGACCTAGTGACATCACCCCCGGACCTAATGACATCACCCCTGGACCCAGTGACATCATCCCCGCTGCCATTCTGGTGACGATCCCCAGTGGTTTCACTCTAACAGCAGCCGGCGAGTGAGACCGTGCCCTCCTGCCCCAACACGTCTCATTAGTGTTGATTTTTTTTTTTTTCCCCCTTTTTCCACCTTGTTTTCACCCCCCTGATGCTTCAGGTGTTCCCCAAAATCGTGGCTCAGCACCGCAAACACACACCCGCGCGCACCCCCCCAGCTCCCGCGGCCCG
>NW_009260152.1:8394-8978 GCF_000687185.1 Egretta garzetta
ACATTGAACTGATTGTCCCGTTCGTGTCCCCACAGCCGGGTCCCGCGGAGGGGAAGGGCGGTGGGAAGGCCAACATGCTGCGGGGCCGGAATTCGGCCACCTCCGCCGACGAGCAGCCCCACATCGGCAACTACCGCCTGCTGAAAACCATCGGCAAGGGCAACTTTGCCAAGGTCAAGTTGGCCCGGCACGTCCTGACCGGCAAGGAGGTGAGTGCCACCGTGGCGTGGGGACGGTCCTCGTCCCGTGAGTGCCGCCCCGGCGCGGGGACGGGCTCGCGGCCCTCGTCCCGTGAGTGCCACCCCGGCGCAGGGATGGTCCCAAAGCTCTTGGTCCTCATCCCATTAGTGCCACCACGGTGTGGGGACGGGTTCGTGCCCCGGGAGTGCCACGGGGACAGACCTGAGCTCCTGGTCCTTGCCCTGGGAGTGCCACCACGGTGTGGAGACAGGTTCCTGGTCCTCACCTCACAAGTGCCACCACGGCGTGGGGACAGCCCTGTCCCCCTGCCCCAGGAGTGCCACCGCGGTGTGGAGACAGGTTCCTGGTCCTCACCTCACAAGTGCCCCCACGGCGTGGGCAGA
>NW_009260152.1:9243-9775 GCF_000687185.1 Egretta garzetta
CCTGCACGTGCCGCCACGGCGTGGGTACAGCCCTGTCCCCCTGCCTTCACCCGTCGAGTGCCACTGCGGCGTGGGGACGGCCCTGTCCCCCTGCCCTCACCCTGCGAGTGCCACCATAGCGTGGGCACAGCCCTGGGGACAGTCCTGTCCCCCTGCCCCTTACCTGACGAGTGCCATCACGTAGTGGGGACAGTCCCTTCCTCCTGACACCCTCTTCCCCCGTCCCAGGTCGCCGTGAAAATCATTGACAAGACGCAGCTCAACTCCTCCAGCCTGCAGAAGGTGAGGGCGCAGGGAGGGGTGTCACTGGGGGGGCAGCCCCTTTTGGGGGGACACATGGGGCATGGCAGCATCTCACCACCCCCACCCCCCAAAAAAAACCCTTGCCCTCCTCCTCGCAGCTCTTCCGGGAAGTGCGAATAATGAAAGTCCTGAACCACCCCAACATAGGTGAGCCCCCCCAATCCCCCCCAGCTGCATGCTGGGACTCCTGTGCCCCCCTTTTCCCCACCCCTGGGGGGGGTGCCAGGGG
>NW_009260152.1:10067-11940 GCF_000687185.1 Egretta garzetta
ACAACCCTGTGTCCCCAGGGGGGCTGGGGGACACCCCTGTGCCCTGCTCCGGGATGGGGGGCCCCCCCCTGACCCCCCTCTCTCCTGCAGATAGTGTCGGCCGTGCAGTACTGCCACCAGAAGTTCATTGTCCACAGGGACTTGAAGGTGAGGAACCCCTACTTAAAGCCCCCAGCACCCCGTGGGACCCCTGCCAGCACCCCAAGGTGCTCCATGGCTTCCACCTCTTGACCCCAGGGAGGCACCCGGACACCCCTGGGGCAGCACTCAGACAACCCTGAACCTCCTGGGAAGTTCCTGGGCCCCCAGGGTGGCACCCAGACACCCCTTGGTCCCCCTGGGAGGTGCCGGGACCCCCCAGGGCAGCACCCAGACACCACCAGGGCCCCCTGGGAGGTGCTGGGACCCTCTGGGCAGCACCCAGACACCCTCAGGACCCCCAGGGCAGCACCCAGACACCCCTTGGTCCCCCTGGGAGCTGCTGGGACCCCCTGGGGCACCACCCAGACACCCCTTGGTCCCCCTGGGAGCTGCTGGGACCCCCTGGGGCACCACCCAGACACCCCTTGGTCCCCCTGGGAGCTGCTGGGACCCCCTGGGGCACCACCCAGACACCCCTTGGTCCCCCTGGGAGGTGCCGGGACCCCCCTGGGGCACCACCCAGACACCTCTTGGTCCCCCTGGGAGCTGCCGGGACCCTCTGGGCAGCACCCAGACACCCCCGGGGTCCCCCGGGAGGTGGCTGGACCCTCCAGGACATCACCCAGAAACCCCTGGGACCCCCAGGACAGCACCAGATACCTCCAGACAGCCCCTGGATGCACCCATGTACCCCTAAACCCTCTCAGCAGAGCACCCAGACGCCCCTAAGGCCCCTCGGGGCGCTCTCCCTTCCCTGGGACAGGCGGAAAACCTACTGCTGGACGCCGACATGAACATCAAAATCGCCGATTTTGGCTTCAGCAACGAATTCACTTTCGGGAACAAACTGGACACTTTTTGCGGGTCCCCCCCCTACGCTGCCCCCGAACTCTTCCAAGGGAAGAAATACGATGGCCCCGAAGTCGACGTCTGGAGCTTGGGCGTCATCCTCTACACCTTGGTCAGCGGTTCCTTGCCTTTTGATGGGCAAAATCTTAAGGTAGCACCTGAGTTTTGGGGGGTTCCCTGGGGGTCCCCGAGGGGGTCGCGGAGTGCCAATGGGCGCCTTTCGCCTCAGGAGCTGCGGGAGCGGGTGCTGCGGGGCAAGTACCGGATCCCCTTCTACATGTCCACCGACTGCGAGAACCTGCTGAAGAAGTTTCTCATCCTTAACCCCACCAAGAGGGGCACCTTGGAGGTGAGGAGGGGACGGGACAGGACCGGGAAACCCACAGGGGCACCCCCCGTGGGGTCCTGGGCACCCCCGGGACACCCAAGCGTGGTCCTAGGATCCCCAAGGACCCTCTAGCGTGGTCCTTGACACCCCCAAAAGCACCCCAAGACCCCCAGCGTGGTTCTGCGTGCCCCCAGGTTTCCCCAGGCACCCCCAGTATGGTCCTGGGCACCCCCAGTGTGGTCCTGAACCCCCTGGGACCCCCCCCGGGCACCCCCAGTGTGGTCCTGGGCACCCCACGAGCCCCCTGGGCACCCCCAGTGTGGTCCTGGGCACCGCACAAGCCCCCATGGCACCCCCAGTGTGGTCCTGGGCACCCCCAGGTTTCCCCAGGGACCCCCAGTGTGGTCCTGAACCCCCTGCGACCCCCCCAGGGACCCCCAGTATGGTCCTGGGCACCCCCAGCTTACCCCTGGGCACCCCTGAGCACCCCTGGTATGGTCCTGAACCCCCAGGACCCTCCCAGGCACCCCCAGGAGTCCTCTGGAACACACCCAC
>NW_009260152.1:12444-13387 GCF_000687185.1 Egretta garzetta
GGGGGAGGGGGACAACAGGGAGAGGTGAGGACATGGCGGGGGGGACGGGGAAGGGGACGCGAGGACAACGAGGGGATGCGAGGAGGAGTCACAGGGACAGGTATGACCGGGAGCGTGGAGGGGGTGAGGTGACGCGGGGACACTGAGGTGACGTGGGGACATGAGACGTGGATGGGATGGAGCGTGGAGGGGGTGGGGGGAGAACGTGGGGACGATGAGGGGACATGGGGACTGTGAGAGGACATGGGGAAGGTCATGAGGAGAGTGGTATGATGGGGACATTGAGGGTATGAGGGGACACGGGGACAACAAGGTGACGTGGGGACATGAGACGTGGATACGTGATGGAGTGTATGAGGGGACGTGGGAACAATGAGGGGACATGAGGAACACGGGGACGTGGGTGTGACAGGGAACATGGAGGATGTGTGGGGACACAGGGACGACGAGGGGACAGGAGGGTGACGGAGGACGTGGGTGTGACGGAACGTGGAGATGGACGACGTGGGGACAAGGAGGGGACATGGAGATGTGGGGGACAGGTGTGACGGCGTGTGAAGGATATGGGGGACGTGGGGACAAGGAGGGGACAGGAGGGTCACAGAGGACATAGGCACGACAGGGAACACGGGAGATGAGGGGACACAGGGACAGTGAGGGGACATGGGGATGGGGTGGGACGCGAGGGACGCCATCCTCCCCCGCCATACCCTCACCCTGTGCCAGCACGTCCCCGTGCCATCGTGTCCCCTGTCCCCAGCTGTGCCCCGTGCTGGCGCGTCCCCGTCCCAGCTGTGCCCCGTGCTGGCATGTCCCCGTGCCATCGTGTCCCCTGTCCCCAGCTGTGCCCCGTGCCAGCGTGTCCCCGTCCCCAGCTGTGCCCCATGCTGGCATGTCCCCATGCCAGCGTGTCCCCTGTCCCCAGCTGTGCCCCGTGCTGGCA
>NW_009260152.1:17823-18401 GCF_000687185.1 Egretta garzetta
CCTCTGTGTCCCCTCTGTGTCCCCTCATCCCCCCAGGGCTCCTCCGTGTCCCCTCTGTGTCCCCTCATCCCCCCAGGGCTCCTCTTGTGTGTCCCCTTGTCCCACCAGGGCTCCTCCCTGTCTCCCTGGGGGGTCTCCTTGTTCCCCCCCCTCCCCCAGGCTCCTCCTGTGCCACTGCTCCCCCCATGGTGGCGCCTCCCTGTCCCCTCTGTGTGTCCCCTTGTCCCCCTAATGACTCCTCTGTGTCCCCTCATCCTGCCAGGTCTCTGTCGTGTCCCTGCTCTGTGTCCCCTCATCCCCCCGATGCTCCTCTTGTGCCACTCATCCCCCTCATGTCCCCTCCGTGTGTCCCCCCGCCCGGGGGTCCCCTTGTGCCCCCTAGGGCTCCTCCTGTGCCACTGCTCCCCCCTCAGTGGCTCCTCCGTGTCCCCTCTGTGCGTCCCCTTCCGTGCATGTCCCCATGTCCCCCCAGGGCTCTGTGCCACTGGTGTCCCCCCCATGGCTCCTCCATGTCCCCTCACCCCCCCCAGGGCTCCCTGTCCCTCTGGGGCTCTTGCGTATCCCTTCCGTGTCCCCCC
>NW_009260152.1:20623-21340 GCF_000687185.1 Egretta garzetta
GACGCCCCCAGGGCCCCCCGTGGCCCCCAGGCCCACGGCCATGTCCCCGTGACACCCCCAGGGTCCCCCGTGGCCCCCAGGACCACAGCCATGTCCCCCGTGACACCCCCAGGGCTCCTCAGGACACCCCTGGGGTCCCCAAGATGGCTGCTTCATCTCCCAGGACCCTCTGGAGGTCCCCACAATGCCCTCAGGGTCCCTGGGGGTGCCCAGTGACGCCCAGGCCCACCCCACTGGTCCAGGTGACATCCTTGGGACACCCAGGGCCTCCATGTTTGTTGTGGTGGCATCCCTGGGGTCCCCATGACACCCAAGGCCTCCCCGGGACCCCGGGACACCCAGACTCACCATACTGGTCCTGGTGACACTGTCAGGGTCCCCATGACACCCAGGGCCTCCATGTTGGTCGTGGTGACATCTCTGGGGTCCCCACGACACCCAGGGCCTCCATGTTGGTCGTGGTGACATCTCTGGGGTCCCCACGACACCCAGGGCCTCCATGTTGGTCATGGTGATGTCCCTGCACCTCCGGGGTCCCCAGGACACCCAAGGCCTCCATGTTGGTCGTGGTGACGTTTCTGGGGTCCCCATGACACCCAGGGCCTCCATGTTGGTCGTGGTGACATCTCTGAGGTCCTCGTGACACCCAAGGCCTCCATGTTGGTTCTGGTGACACCCCCAGGACACCCAGACCCACTGTACTGGTCCTGGTGACAC
>NW_009260153.1:0-257 GCF_000687185.1 Egretta garzetta
GCAGATACGCTTGTTATAAACAACTTTGTCCAAGTCTTCAGAACTTTGATCCCGTGTGTACAATCTGTATTTTAGTCCTTCAAGGTAATCCATCTTGTAAATCAATGTGAACTCTAGCTGGGCTGGCTAGGAATTCCTCGAGAGGCCACCACAGCCTGGGCATAATCTTCAGAACTTTGATCCCGTGTGTATAATCTGTATTTTAGTCCTTCAAGGTAATCCATCATCTTGTAAATCAATGTGAACTCTAGCTGGGC
>NW_009260154.1:0-215 GCF_000687185.1 Egretta garzetta
TGCCAAAGCAGCTCGAACCCCTTCATATGCTGCCCAGATCTCAGTTGGAGTATAGCGAGCCTTGGATCCTCTGGATCCCTGATTCCAAAACCCTAGGGGTCAGCCTTGAGTCTCTCCTGGTGCTTCCTGCCAGAGGCTCCAGGTAGGGCCATTCTCCCTGGCTGAGGTGTAGAGTGCATTTTTTACACTTTGCCCTGCCAGGACCAGCCCAAGGG
>NW_009260155.1:0-8169 GCF_000687185.1 Egretta garzetta
GGACCCCTAGAGGTCATCCAGTCCAACCCCCAATACTTTAAGACTATAAATTGAAAACAGAACATAGGGCATAGGACAAAAAAGAAGCCTGAAAGACACACATTTACCAAAAGTATTATTTCTTTTTCTATCCAAAAATTACTGCTATTGCTGTTCTGTGTCCTTGGCCAGGTGGTGATTTTCTCTCTTGCAGGTTATTGAAGGGAAGTCACTGTCCTATCCTTTGGCATCCATGGAGCAAGGACTCACAGGTTGTTACCTTACACCCAGCCCCATGCAAGTACTGACAACAAATTGCAGATACTGAGGGACAAGGGCTGTTTGAGGGCGTTGTTGGTGTTTTACATGGCTACATCTATCTGGAAAAAAGGTGGAGGCAATTGGGTGTCTGCCTTTCTGAATGGCTTAATGGCACTCTCCTGTCTCTGTATCTAGCGTGGTGTTACTTCTGTGGTCTTTGCTACTATCAGAACAATTTTATATACTCCCTGGGGATCCCTGCAGTAGAAACTGGTAGAGCTCTTTGGAATAAACCTTTTATTTCAGTGTAACAACTCCTATGCATGTTATGATGAATGCAGAAATGGAGGCTAAACTAAGGATTCGGGAGATATCATTGAACGCCCCCCCCAAAAAAAAAAATAAAAATCAAGCCACGTCATTTGAATAATCCTCTGGCTGATGTGCATGAGAGTTAGCTATTTGGCAAGATAAAATCTGAAATTATGGATTGTAATATATAAAATAGTACTAGAATATAAATCTTGACAGAACAATTAGCCTTGTTTCTAGTATGAAATGCAGTTTGCAACATATTAGAATTCCGACAAGCTTCATCTGCTTAAACTATGCTTCCTTATAATTTAATTACACAAGGTATCCGTGCCTGAGTCATTAACAGCATTATGAATAATGTGATTCATTAGCAGTGGCCTACATGTGCTGTTTGTTTCTTTTTTCCCAGAGATATATATCAGTTACTTACAAAGATTTATATTTTGACAATCTCCATCTGGGCTGTTCTAATACAATTTTCCAGGACATATTTGTTCTGTTTCAGTGAGTAAGGCATGTTGCAATCTTTCTCTGAGGTATGGGAACAGCTTTATAAATGCTTAGACAGATGTGTAGTTCCACCGTGTTAGCAGAGTTGCATTTTCTCCAAATAAAACTGCCTTTTTGCAACCAGAAGCAATATTCTCTGTGTTTCTGTTGGTACTGCTTCCGTCAATATTTTGACCCTTTCTCTTCCTCGGTTGGGATTGTATCTTTATAGGCAGGCAGCAAAATAAATAAATAAGAAAGAAAGAAAGAAAGAAAGAAAGAATTGATCGCATTTTTGTGGACAGGCAGTATTGAAAAACAGGAAAAATTAGAAATATCCTAAAAATGGTTAATGCCAGACGTCTGGATAAAACAGGTAAATAAGTTAATTATTTCAAGAAAATTTTACATAGTTCAAAATATGACCTGTCTCAGTGGCATTAGTTTTGTGTGTTTGTTTCTTTTTAGAGTTCTCCGTAGTCATGTTATGATCGCAAGGGATTTTACAGGAAAGCAGGACATCACTTAACTGAATGTCAGTGAGGAACGATTGCTAACCAAAATTTTGTCATGGTATTAGGGTCTGTTCTCATGCACATGTTCCTAATCCATTCATCATTCTGTATATGTCAAACCTCATTCACAAATCATAGAATCATAGAATCATTAAGGTTAGAAATGACCTTCAAGATCATCAAGTCCAACCGTCAACCCAACACCACCATGCCTACTAAACCATGTCCTGAAGTGCCATGTCTACACGTTTTTTTGAACACCTCTAGGGATGGTGACTCCACCACCTCTCTGGACAGCCCGTTCCAATGCTTGACCACTCTTTCAGTAGAGAAATTTTTCCCAATATCCAATCAAAACCTCCCCTGGCGCAACTTGAGGCCATTTCCTCTTATCCTATCACTAAATACTTGGGAGAAGAGACCAACACCCGCCTCACTACAACCTCCTTTCACTGGAAGTAAGACAAAAAAATGTTTTCCAGCAAGTCTCACTGTGTAGTCTCTGTTATACTTTTACCTGGCTATTTCTGTTGGTTGTGGTTGAGGGCAGGATGCTGCAGTAGGTGAAATTTTGGTCTGAAATTCTTCAACCAAGAAGAATTTTACACAGCTAATCTGTTTTTCTATTCCATTGCTGATTAGAGGTAAGATAGCCTGCATTTAGTACATTTTTCTAGTACCATGACTGACTCACTGTAAGCGTAGTTGACACCACACCGAGCAGGGATGACCTCTGCTGTTCCCTTCCAGGTCTGTTCATGATGCCATGACGCAGAGCATAATTCTGTCCATGCATCTAACAAACTGTGTGATGCTGCCTATAGGTCTCATTTTTTTTAAATACCAACACCATCACATACAGAAGAGCCCCCCAAGACATGAACTATCCAGATTTTAGAAACCTTCCCATTGACAAGGCCAACAGCAGGTGGCACAGAGGGGAGTAAGTTGCATGAGGCTTGGGGTTTTGGTCTAGCCCTGTAAACCAGCATGAAAAAGGAAGGCAAATAATGTTCTTTGGTGAAAAAGGTACCAGAGCTGAAGTTGGAAAGAATTTCTTCTTACTAGTAGAACCCATTTTTGACCCTGCAGTTGGTGGGGAGTGGGATCCCTTGTGCCTTAGGGTGTAACAGCATATTAAACACAACTTTAACCTGAATAGATGCAGCATATTCTGCTCCTCACAAGGTAAATTTTTCAAGAATGGTGACAAATACCTTGTCAGAAGGGCTAAAGTAGCTGGCAGTCGAGCCAGCCTGATGCTCTCATAGTGTCTGCTGTAAACATGCCCCGTATTCTTGACACAGTGGAAAGCTGCTCTCTGTGGAGACAGCAGAACACATGGACAGCCCCGTAATTTGTCTCTGAAGTCCCCTGTTTCAAGGGGAGATATCAGTATTGCAAAAGCAGAGTGGATCTCTCAGATCCTCATCAGTCTACCGTCTCAAACAATTTCATGCCTATTAATCTCTGGATGTACTGATTATCTTCCAGGGGAGGTCCCAAGCAGTCGCACAGTCAGGCTGGGGATCATTGCAAGAGGCAACGCTGCTGTAAGTGGTTTTAGACAGAAACTTTTTGCTTTCTGGAAGAACCTACACATTGGAATTCTTGAGGAATTAAGGGATGACGAATTGGGTCTGTATCATCACAAATAATGTATCTGCTATGTAAATGCAATGCTTGTTTCTTGCTAAAATTTAGGCAGTTTTCTGGTTGTTGTTTGAAACAGTAGGGTCCTTTCTGGAATAAAAGGGCAAGTAGCTGACCTTTCCAGGATCTGTCACATGATGGACAGCAATGATGTGAACCCACAACCTCTCAAGCACTCTAAGTCAAATGTCTTGGCTCGTCAGACAGATTTGCTACATTTACCTGATGAACATAACGTCTGTACAGATATTCTTCCAGGAACATTTCACGTGTACGTGCTTTGAGAAGCAATGGTGAGAATGCAATAAATATGGTAACTAGCAGGTGATGAGGAATCCGATGAAAATAAATTCAATATGGCTATGACGAGTAAATGAATGTCTTAGTACATATATAAATCTCCTGCTCTTTATTAAGTCCTGCAAAGATTTATTAAATTTTGTATGGCTTAAGAAATACAAAAGAACTGTAATAATAAGAGAGAGGGGTTTGCGTATAATTCACATTTTAATAATCGTCAAATGGGTTGATTGTATCTTTTCTGATATGACGAATATTACAGAATATTATATAAACTAATATTTGTGGAAAATTTATGCAACTCAAAGATGTTCAGATGGTTCAACCTTAAACAGTAAAAATATATAATTTTGTAGCCTTAAATATCTTTGGCATCAAGGTTTCTACTTTTAAAGTACATGATTTCAGCATTATTTTTATCAGAATCACTTTTTTTTTTTGGTGTGGAGCATAAATTTAATTTATACAGATGTACTTTTATGAACAGGGTGAAGTTTTGATTTCTTCCCATACAGTGTAAACGTAACTCTGTCGTGTTTATTCCCATGATGTTAACGATGGGTTGGGACCAAACAGGAGCAAGGAGCATCTGATCATACACAAGTGCAACAAGGGCTTCCCTCAAAGCAGGAGAAGGTAACACTGACTGCATGGCCCCCTGAGAGAGACCCAGGCAGTGCTCAGAACCCCCTGCCATGAAGACCACATCCAAAGAAATCGCATATGAGGAGGCGGAAAGGGGAAACAGCAACTTAAATAACTCCCCATGGTCAGTTAAGGTGTAAGGTAATGCGTGTACTAATGGTGGTGAAAATAAATACGTGGATGAATCCTGGTTAGACCTTGTAGGTGTTTTGCTTGGAAACATCTCCTGGAATTCTATGTTAGAGCAAGATGCCATGTACTTTAAAAAGATACCATTTGACGAGAATGTGCACTAGAACTGAAAAAAAACAAAGCTGAAAACGTAATATAGAACTGCATGGAAAAACGACTACTTGAAAATATCCCACCGAAATGCAAGAGAGCGGCTATCAAGCTGATTTTCCTGTGTCTTATTTGTTTGACCTGAAAAAAATTGGGATGAGCCGGATTCTGCCCTCAGACACAAAGTACATGGGCACATTGCTTCAGCTGGTCCCTTCCAGTTGCTCACGTGTGCAGGCTTAGCCAGGCCTTTTGAGGAAACTCAACTGAGCTTGCAGAGAGAGAGCAGGTCACCTTGCAAGCCTTTCTTTGCTGGAGGGTCGGAACTTACCAACTGACACGCCAGGCCATGTGGTATACGGCAACACTTGTCACCAAAAGAAGGTGACAATTTCAAACCTTTCACCTAGATCACAAAGAGCTTTGGATTAAAAAAAAAAAAAAAAGTTTTTTCCTAGTAACAAGAAAGTTTACTGGATGACTATGGGACCTCTTGATAAGGAGGAGGAAATGAATTGACTGAAGGATGGTGAAGTAGCTGGTAAGTGAAATGATGGGGTTTCAGTTGGCCTTTCCATTTAAAATACAATGCAAAATTTCTTTATGCAAGGGCACTTGTCACAGGAGCTTAGAATGAGGCCTTGACAGACACTGAAGTCTCTGAGGAAGCTATGGAAAAAAAAAAAACAACCAACCAAACCACGAGAAATTCAAGAGCAGTAAACCCTCAGGGGTGAAAATTCGGAGGGTCCTGAAAGAAATTAATTATAAAATAATAGGCATAATAGGAAATAAAGTCACATTTCTTTGCTCTGCTGAGATATGATACACATGAGGACTACAATGTTAACTTCTTTAAAGAGAAGATGCATAAAATAAGCTATGGGTATTAGCATATTACATTAATATCACTGTATGCATATTGCAGAATTATCTCTGTCCAGCACAGATAACTCTACATACACTTGTTTAAACATTTGAGAAAAGTGTTCTCCCTGTAAGATCTGAAGGTCGTTCATATTTCTTTCTTCCTCAGAAAAGCATGAAAAAAACCCCAAAATACAAGAGTAGGTTGCTGTTTCTCTACAATAGATAGATTTTCCAAATGTGATTTCTAGATTTGAGTATATTTAAATGTGTGATTTTGGCAACTTGTGTGTACTTGAACAACAAAACGCATCCAGAATTATCTGTCTATGTGCTAATGGTGTGTTCCTGTACTGTATATTATGTATGAACAAACTGAAGAGGTCGTTTCATAAGCTCTTGAAAAATTACCTTGGTTTTGTCACACAAAGAGATTTTGAATGCGTGAGTGTCCAGAAAAGAAGTCAACAACATCAAAAAACTTCAGTGAGGAGAGCTTCTCTGTACAGACACAAGTTTATGGACCACTCCTGTAGGAATCATAGAATCATAGAATGTTTTGGGTTGGAAGGGACCCCTAGAGGTCATCTAGTCCAACCCCCCTGCAGGAACAGGGACACCACTTACTAGATCAGCTTGCTCAGAGCCCCGTCCAACCTGGCCTTGAATGCTTCCAGGGATGGGGCCTCCACTACCTCTCTGGGCAACCTGTTCCAACAAGCACATAAGTTAATTTAATCAACATGTGAACTTTTGGATATTTTCTCTGAATTTCCCATGAAAGATATTTGCAAAGGATTTCACACTCACAGAAGGAGGCAGGGATGAAGTTCCACTATTTGACCAGGTGGCCTAATCCAGGAAAGAAGGTGCAAACCTTGTCTGAATAGCTGCTGATGGATGTGAGGCTCTCCAAGAAAAATGCTTGTGAGGAGGTGATTTGGCTTATTGCAATGTCTCCTAAAAAGTCTATGGAATAACGAGGATCATGGCAGTGATGTCAGGGACTTGGTGGACAGTTTTGCACTGGTACTTTCAAAAAGGCTGGAGGTGGTTGGTCTACAGCCTCCACATCTCCAGGAGGGTAGCCAGCAGGGAGGCTCAGCTCCTGTGTTCGCCCTGCTGGCTCACACAAGGCACATACTGGTGCTCTATTGGTTTTGGTGCAGTGATGGTACGGACTGTGCTAACTCAGTGTTGAATTAATTTATAGAAGGGATTTCACAATGAAGTGCTAAAGTAGCAGGACATTGAACTCAATGCAGGAGTTCATGTGACACCCACGTTCTTATTATTAATGCCAACTGTTAATGAAATGCAGAAAAAACATAATTCCATTGTGCTCTTAGTGTTTATCCCATGATATGAGCCTTGAAAGCTGCTTGTGCTCCATTGTTCTTCTATGCTTTGGCATAATTGAGTTTTATAATTGTTGATATTGATGTTTTCCTGTCCTTCCTGGCCTCTACCATCCCCAACGGACATTATCTAGGGCTTGGCATGACAACCAAATATATTAGTTACATGGTTTATCCTGCCTACCTTCTTGATTAAAATCTGTTGACTAAAAGTCTTTGCTCTAATAGAGCTGGAAAATGTGGTTCTTTCCCTTCCCTGTGGGAGGAAGGACATTTACTAAATGCACTGTCAGAAACACCAGCTTTCTATGGCTCGACAGCCAAAACCCACAAGCTTTTTCTAAATGTTTGCCTATGAGAATGAATTGAAGGGTCCTTGGCATGAACTTGTTGCCTTATTTATTTATTTATTAAGGAATTTATTTATTAAGGAATTACAAGAAAGTGCTGGATGGTAGCATCGAGGCTGGCTGGGCAGCAGCAATAAGGGGGGGATGCATTTGTGCATCAGACAAGCCAGCAGACTGACCTTTTTGCTTCTATGGAAGTCTTTAAACCCCAGTGATCATGGCATCTTCAGCAACGCTGGGAGTGACAGCTGGCAGAGGGCAAAAAGAAGCTTACAGCTTTCCACTGCATTTGAACCAGACTCCGACCTTGCGGATGGACTGCTTAGCCCTCTCTTTAATGCCAGCCCTGGGCCTGACTCGTGGCTTCTACCCACGCTGCCAGGAACGATTGACACCAGGCCCTTCAGCTAACACAGCTGAAGGCATTCGTGACGACATGGAATATATGACAAACAAGTCTCCCCACACCCAGTATTTTCCTTGGACGTGCATAAGGATGTAGGAAGAACTGCAAAGCCCGTGAGCATCACTGAGGCTGCGGCCTGAGGTGCAGCCTCCTGACCCACCAGCCTCTTCTGGATGCTGAAGACTTTGGAAGAACCAGTCTAAGAAACAGGTCCAGGAACAATAAGCATCGCTGCTTGTAGGGATGTGACAGCTTTGCTACATCATCAACCAGCAGCCAAGGTTCATTATATCCTGTAGATGGCCAGAGGAGAAATCTGATCATAATAAAACTCTTCTACCAAGATGAGAAGCTGTCTTAGCCTGAGGCTCCTACTTGGTTTCTTTTCACTTCATCAAATAATAAAAAAAATATTCCGTCAGTATTAAGTATTTAAAAACTAAACGTAGAAGGGAAAATATTTTAGTTCATGGTCATTTTCAGGTTTGTATTTCTCTTCACAAAATTTTGGAAACCGATACTGGTTGAATGTTATTCTTGTAATGAAAATTCATCCTTTAAAATGAAGCTCTGATCAGCAACTATTTTTCTCCAAGGCAGATGGCAGCATCATGAAGATTCATCTTGGCCTAATGCACAGAAGCAGTTCAAGACCCAAGTAGAGTTTTCCAACTGTAATGCTGAGAATTTTCTCATTTATTATGTGTCATCCATTTTTTTCTATTGTTATTACTGCTGATTGCAAAGAT
>NW_009260155.1:8182-10052 GCF_000687185.1 Egretta garzetta
AATCAGCCCTCTTTCCTCCTTATTTATTCATTAATGCCACAGCCCATATTTGTGATCTCAAAATTGTTGCCATGGTGACAAATGGGTAATGTCACAAAAACTTGACTGTAATATTAGTGCATGGACAGGGCAGGAACCCTGGCTAAGTGCAAATGGAATAGCTGCTCTTTACCCACAAATATCCTAATAACCAGTAATGAAGGCAAAGGAAACATAAGCAATTCAAGAGGTATCTTGAATAACAAATTGCAAGTTTTAACCTTCCAAATGTGGCAACGCTTTCTCTTCATGTGGAGCAAATGATGGTGTGAGATGTGAGCTGTGATTCCGGTACAAAAATCTTCCTGAGAGGCTGCGAGATGCAAAGTTTTCCACCCTGATCTGTACCCTGCATTTCTTGTTTGCTGCCACATGAGCCAAGGCCATCGTCTTCTGGGCTGGCGAAGTTTTAGGAGTGGAGTTGTACTCCACAGCATCAAAACACAACTTACTTTTATCAGCACTGATTTATCGATCACGGGCCACCCCAGAGCTCTCACGACATGAATCAGACAAAGCCCTCTCAAGCAGGTACAGGCTCCACCTTGCTGGACCTCCCTCATGTTGCAGTTACAAATTGTACAAATTTTTCTACATGACTGAAATGGAAACTCCAAGGTGAGCTGAAGCTAATTAAAAACCATTGATCCGCTCGAAAAATCCTGTGGATGAAAATTGTAGGATTTTTAAATTAAAATTGATTTTATGATTTGGTTTTTTTTCTTTGCCACAGAAAAAGCAGTAAGAGAAGAGGACTTTTAAATACCTTTATGAAGCGTAGGCAAAGGAACTGTTTTTACCAAAAAACCCCCACAAAAATCCTAGAAAGATCTTTGTGTTCAGGACAGGAGAAAAACACAAGCTGTAGCACATAAGAATTTTTCACATCTGGCAATTTTTTGGCACTGTAGCTCTCCTGAGCCCCAGTTTGCACAACCCACTTCTGCTCTCGGGTCTGCAGCGTGTCAAAGGGGCCAGTATGCACATTCTTGTATTTCTCTAAAAAAAAAAAAATAATAAATACAATCAGCGTATTTCAATATAATCACGCTTGGATATTATAAACCACCTTTGCAATAGCTTTTTTTTCTCCTTTCCCACTTCCTGGGAGGACGTGCTGTCAGCTACCTGGTGGTGAAACAGGGAGTTCCCTTCCCCTTTAAAGCTGCAGGACCTAATCCTTTGCTAGGAATGGTCTGACTTGTTCAGGGCTTTGGCTCACTTGCATCGAGCTCCAAAAGGGATGTTACAAACACACCTACATGGCCGAAGCGGGGTATTCTATGGGTACTTTGTACGAAGAAGCGTGACTCAATGGGCATTGAAAAATGAGGTATCAGGGGCCAAAGCAACGCCTGCGGGTGGCACTTTTCAAATATGAAGTAGCAAAGGCGAGCTTCATGCCTTTGCCGTAAGAAATGAACTATTAATTCATTGCTACTGAGGAAAGATGTCGAGTTACCCTTGGCAGAAAAATTTAACCTAGTGTGTTCTGCATGGAGAAATCACTCGTGGGTGGGGTGCTTTGTTTTTAAATGTCTTCTCCTTTGATTTTTTTCCCCTCGGCATTAATGTCAGCTTCCAGCCACTAATTTTGGAGCATTCACTATGTATCCTTTAGCAATCAGCAGCTATTGATCAGCAAAATGCTGACTGTTGACACCCTACCTTACAGTTTGCACTTTCCCTCAGCTGTGTTTGAGCAGTTGACATCCCATCCCTTGGCAGCAGGTCTTCTGGTGCTGCTCCACCAAAGTGAGCAAAGGGGACAGCCTGGGGAGGCTCCAGGAGAGCCCCAGACCTTTTTAAGGCAAATACAATGCCAAAGTAA
>NW_009260155.1:10062-22020 GCF_000687185.1 Egretta garzetta
AATGCAGCGTCTGGACACAGTTATATCCCCAGCCTTCTGCATCAAACCCTTCTGATCTAATAGGTGTGTAATTACCTTGTAGAGTATTCCTGCATAATTTGTTCTAATCAGAGAGAAATTACTTTCAAAACCCGTATATATCTCTATTTCCTCATTTAATAGTCAAGATCACTCAGTATAAATTACCATGTTTTTTACTGGTAGTCTCCCTTTCACAGTGGAAATTCCAGCATCCTCCTTGTGGTCCACAGTTTCCACTCAGCAGCAACACTGATGTAATTCTGTATTAACTTCCATGAAAGGAATGGAGCCTCTAAAATTTTATACTGGTACAACTTTCCCTAATGCCTTCTTTTGTAAGAGGTGCTTTGTGTTTATGAAGCATCAGATAAAGTGTGTAAATACCAAATTCAATGAGTTCTGCGTAATGAAGTGCTACAAATGGGAGCTGAATGCAATGCCTCCAGTGGTTTTCAGGTTGCATCTAGGAGAGCCCAAAGAGACCATCTGTGCAAACACCTAGGAGCACAGCGCTAGCTCTGCACCTTTCATGTGTGATGGAGATAGTCGAGCTGTGCTGAATTCCTCTGAAGGAAGCCTGAGAAGGAAATACTTGCCCTGCTTCAGAGAGCAGAGTTGTATTCACAAAGACCATCCACAACTTGCAAAATGCTGGTTCTTCAGAAATGGCCTTTCCACAACCCTCACTGTCTCCCACACACACATCTGTAACACGGGGAGGCAGCCTGGGCATCGGGCATTAGATTTCTTTGTCCTTTCACCCACACTGTCAATCAGCTGGTGGAAAATAAAATAGTGGCCAATTAGTTACCTTTTTGGTAATGATTTTCCATCTGAAGTTGTATAACCCTCGTGAGTCCTGGACTACGGGGATTGCCCCTGCTTCAGGCTCCTTCCCTCTCCCCTGGTGCCCTACAGCAAATAGTGATCTTTCCTATCCCATTAACTGAGGCCACTGATACTATTATGCATGGTTTACACTATTCTTGTGCATTAGATCAGAAGAGGAAAAGGCTCCTGCCAGGCATTTGTCCCGCTGTAGATGTCCCTAGCCCCTTCAGCATCTGGGAGAGGACTGGCTCTGTCGAAAATTGCAGAGGCATATTTAAAGAATAAGACTCCTGATTCACCCACGATAGCACCAGAGACCTTTCTCACTCACAAAGAGCCTATAGTGTGTGGTCTCTTCTTCAGGACAGCTTCACTTTTCCACTCTTGCCCAGTCCTGTCCTGTACCAGTTTCCAAGGACAAGTCATGCATTTGGCTCATTTGCTCCCTGCACCCCCCACATTTGAGGAGCAGCCCTGCCCTCCCTCCTCCAGTAGTTGCTCCCTCCCCTGAAGTTTCTCCATCACATATTAATGTATCTCAGGAAAACACCAAAAAAAACTTTTAGGAAATTTTATTTCCTTAGTAATTTTCAGTTCATCATTCTACTGTTGTGCCTTGACCTAGCAGAAAGCCTCCGTCTGCCTTGCTCCTCTTCTCTCCCTCGTCTTGGGACAAGATGACTGGCACTGCCTTTGTAAACGATGGGCTTGGCATGCTAATTTCCAACACATGAGATGGTTAAAAATTCCTTTTTGCAATTAGGATAACTGTGTCTTTCTAAAAGATCGGCAAGCTGAAATAAACTTTATTCTGGTACATGTAGTTACTTGGCACCTGAAGAGCAGCTGGCAATTAACATCTTGAATGAACTAACGCCTTGCCCGTGTCACTCCTCGGTTTTGGATGGGACCCTTCTGTGATGCAGTTCATGACGATGCAGTTCTGCACCTTTTAAACTCACAGTTGTTAAAATCATAGAATCATAGAATCACAGAATGGTTTGGGTGGGAAGGGACGCCTAGAGGGCACCCAGCCCAACCCCCCTGCAGGAGCAGGGACACCTTGAACCACATCAGGTTGCTCACAGCCCCGTCCAACTTGGCCTGGAATGTTCCCAGGGATGGGGCCTCCACCCCCTCTCTGGGCAACCCATTCCAGTGCTTCACCACCTTCAGTGTAAACCATTTCTTCCGAAAATATTTTTGCTGCAAGAATAGTCACTGCCACGGGTGTGGCGGTGTGCTCCCCCCTCATCTCTGACTCCCCCTCCTTTGACCTCTTTCAAGTGATAACCACCCGTGGCCATGGTGATAGATGCATCTGGTCTGTGTCTGGTCCTGAAGGATGCACCACTGGATATGGGGGGAGACAGATAACAACACCATAGCCAAGGGCTATTGTGGAATGTAACCATCTAAGCACAGTGGTCAGGATGTAAATATGCCCATGAGGTAACCATCTAAGCACAGTGGTCAGTATGCATATATGACCATGAGCGAATCATGTTACCCCCATCAATAGTGAGCAGCCCCAGAGCCCTTGGAGCTCTCCTGCATGGCAGCGGCTGCACGCCAGGATCTCCCCGGGAGCAGGGACGCCTCTCAAGGTCACCCCTCGAGGCTGAGAGACTCCTTACCATGACAGGTTCTCGGTAAGTGGCTCACAGCATGCTAACTTGGAAATCTTAGCTAAGTGACATAAAGGATTGATTGCGCATATCTAATCCTTTAGACACAAACCATTGACCAAGTCTGGGACTAGGATTGGATCCAGCCGCACCTCAACTCCTCTCTGAGGGAGTTTAGAAAGCCAGGGGATCTTTGCTGAACCTCCTGACCCAACGGGAGGGTCTCCCTGACAGCTTTGTCTGACCCTGTCCCTGTGCAGTAAATAACCAAGTGTCCCTTGCCATCGAATCTCATAAACTATTGTCACAGTTACCACTGAACTTTGTTAACTCACTGTTTTACACCAATAAACCACATTATTTTTGCCTCCCTCTCACTCCATCCGCGGCACACAGGCCACTGTCAATAAAGATCATTTGCTCTCTGAATTACTCTTTCTTATGATAAGAAAGATCTTAAGATACCAGAATGCTTCATCTGTTGTCCAATAGCTATGTTGCAACATTGTTGTGGTGTATAAAGCATAGAAATATCCATTTATCCCATGGTAAAAAAAGAAATTCAGAAATAAATACAGTTAAATTATGACGTGAGTTTCGAAGAAACTTCTTTACAATCCCATTTCTGTGTTCTCTCAGCAAAACATTAGACACCACCAATCTACACAGGACTGCATCGCAGGATGCATTAGAGCTGGAAAAGAAACTCATGGGCTAAAGAGCACCTCATGGCTTTGCACGGCTATTAAAGGTTGTAAATTAAGGCTGTAATTCTGCAGAGGCTGTCAGTGCTTGCAAACAAGAAAGTTTGGCTTTAAGGGGCTTCCCATTTTCTCTCGTCACATCCTTCATTCCTTACTCAAGGTGTTTGCATTATCCCTGACAATCTACATGAGTAAAACCATGGAAGGGAATCAATATTTGGTTTTAATTTTCATTGTCCTAACAAACTCTTTGACTCCTATCTGATATGAACATACACACTCACATATGGGAAATGGAGAAAAGTGCTGAAGCATTATCAACCAAGCCAATCTGATACTTACAGATGATGACAAGAGGCTGGTCCTGATTCTGTCACAGTTGACCTTGTTATTGTCCCACTTCCCCACTTTCCAAACTGTTCTGTTTGCCATTTTTCAGATGAGTTTATTTGGGCTTTGGCAGGCAACAAACTGGAAGCCAAACAAAATTGCGAAGTCAGTGACAGCTGAAGCCGTGCCCAGGATTGTATGAACCCATCTGCCGGAAACTTTGAGGCCCCCAAATACTGTGATCATTTGGAGGACACCTTCCTTCCACATCTAGGCTGCACCTGGGCTCCTTTCTTCAATCTACTTATGAAAATAATGCCTCGGAGGATTAACCGGTGTACGTACCCACCAGGTTAAGGCAGCTGGTGCTTGTTCTTAGTGTACGGCAAACAAATAAGCCAACTCCTGCATTGCCCAGATTTTGTTTTATGTCCAGTTTCTGAATCCCTTAACATCTCCTCTGACTGTAGGACATAATTGACCAGCTGTTCTCCCATCAGATGCAACAGTATAGGCTGCAACCACAGCAACAAAACTATTTAGGAATGGCACTTAGCATAGAGAAATCATTAACCGCCTCACTCTCTGTTATGACTTGCCTCCCGGTGTTTATACCACATTATTAAGAGTGTTCATGGTAATAGCACTATTGGTTCTAGAAGCTCTTGGAGCACTGATGGAGATTATAAACTGAAAACTGTTTGAGAAACAGGTAGGTTAGGAAAAGGGGAGCAAGAAACGCAGGGTTCATCCACATCATTATACCCACATCATTTTGTCTTTAATGTACATCTTGGGGATTAGTCGGTGAGAGAAGAGACCATCTAATGAGTAAACCCTGAAGAGTGAGAGAGGGGGGGCTTTTCATCCTATGTGACTTTGTTTTCTCCGCCCTTTTCATTTTTCCGTCATTTCTAAATTGTTAGCTTTTCTAGAAGAAATAACCAAAAATTTGAATTACTTATTAATACTTTTGCATAAAGCAGTTTTAAAAATCAGCAGAGTTTTGTTTCCTTCTAGATGTGTGGCACCACCACCAAGAAGTCCTTGCCTCAATTCCTGCCCCGATTCCTTTCCTCAAATGTCCACATGAGCCCACCCGAAAGCGGGATCTCAGGTTTCTTCTGCCTGCAGGCAACATCTGGCAGTGAAACAATGGCATGAATCTCAGAAAGGCCTCCTGCCCCATGCTTTATTCTTAAAATCCAGGAGAGAATTACATATCAAAGGAAAGCAAACGCAGCTTTGTCTAATCTTGATGCTTTTGTAGCTCTATCAGCTTCTGCCAAGCCCCTTAGGACTCCTGTTTGCCATGGGAGTTAAAGGTCTAAATATATCCTTGAGGAGCAGGGTTTAATCTTTCTGTTTTATGGGAAGGAATGTGCTCACCACCATCACTTTCCCCCAAACTTTTTTGCAGCCTAAGCTGTGAAGTCTCCAGGGTGAGAATCCCTCCCAGGGTGGATGGGGGCTCCTCTTGGAAACACCTGCAGAGCCGGCAGCCCTTACCTGTGATTCATCCCCTCCTAAGGGATGTGGCTAAGATAGATGGAAGGGCATTTTTTTTTCTCTAGAAGCATCTTTCTTGTTGAGTGTAGTGGGGAACTACTTTTTTAAACTTTTAAATAAAGGCCATTGATATGAATCCTGGTATTGGCTTTCAAAAGAAAATTAGGATACATGAATATGTATGCTAATACATATACCTGGCCTTTCTGGAGCGGCAGAGGGATGCAGGCCCCCACCTCCTTTTGAGGAAATAGGACGTGGCTGCAGAGGGTTTTGGTTAGAGCCAGGACACGCTGTGCGGAGGCACTGTCCCACCCGCACCACGCAAAGCCCCTGTAGGTAAGTGAGCACGAATGGGTCTGAGCAGCCAAGAGGAGGTGAATGCCGTAGCTTCTCGTTTGTCCAAGATCTGCCACCAGCAGTGACCTCCTCACGTACATGGGAACAGGGAATTGAGAGAAGCCCTTGCAATCTTCAAGGCTGAAGCAATTTCATAAGAGGATGCTGTATAATGTACCCAAAGCGTCTGCTGCGCGGCGTTGAAAGTCGACGTGGAAAGCATGTAGTGGAAAGTGGGGAAACAAATGTACGACACGAACTTGCGGACTCATTTCCTTTGTTCCAGGCAGTGATCTGAACAAAACCCTCCGACGTCCCGGGAGACCCCAAGGCTCTCTTTGCCAGCTGTCTTCAGCGAGGTTGGCATTTCCATTACCACGTCCTGACGGACAGCCCTGCTAACACGCTTAGGGGAATTGACTGCAGCAGCTACGGCAAAAAAAAAGTTGCTCTACAGTAATCCTCTCAAAGCGGCTTCTCGTGTCCTGCTGTATGGACACTCCTGGCTGGAATAAATTTGCTTCGCTAGGAGCAATTAGTGCGCTTGCTACCTGAATGAACAGAGCGCTGCCAGGGGAGCTACCCCAGAAAGCTGCATGCCAGAGCCTCCGCTGTCCGCTCGCATGCCAATGAGCTCTCTGCAACGCTGGCAGCGATACAGGACTATATGTGTCACTCTGTACTGACTTTACGTTAATGGTCAAGCCAGCAAAAACACACCTATCAATTACTTACTACATGGGACAAATGGCACAGTATTTCTGCAGGGTCTCCATACACCATGTGCCCAGTACAAGTATATTTATAGCAAAAAAAAAAAAAAAAGTTTATTCCGGCACTGAAGTGCTTTCAAGCTCAATAGATATGACAGAAGCTGGGAGAAAAGAAGATTTATTACACCCATTTTTCCCATTTAGAACTGAGGACTAAATAGACTAAATAACATGCCAGACAGTCAGCAACAAAGCACAAATCCTTCTGTCATTTACAGGGCCAAAATGGGACACTGCCAGGCTCCTCCTTTGAAACCGGTCCATTTACAGCCTGTGAATTGCTGTTTATTCCAAGCACACGTTTTTGCCCGATATTTCTTTCTCTGAGATGTTGAAAAGCAGACCTTGGAAAGTGCCCAGTCAGCACTTCGATAATGAAGGTCACTTCTTTTGCTGACTCCTGTTAAAGGGGTCCCTGGGTACCATTTCAGTTACCGGCAGTTCAGCGAGCAGACATGCTTTCCTTTTTCCCTTTTCATTCGGGTTCTTTTTTTTCTTTTTGCAGCGTTTCATAGTACCTGATTAATTCAGTAGTCTCTGCATAGCTCTCAGGCAGCTATATGATTAGCCTCTGAATGTATTTTAAGCTGGTATGTGCTGAACTGCTGTGGTCTTCCATAAATTCTTTTATTACTCTGAGAAGCAACTACCCATTTAATAAGGCCAGTCTCCATTATTTCTATGATCTCACAATGCCCCAACACTTTCTTCAGGGAAAAAAAAGATGCACTTTTCACCTTGGAATTTTAATAATCAAATTATTTTTGCTTTTCCCACGCTTACCTTAATGTAGACCCTGTTTCACCGTGATAGACAAGACATGATACGGTTTATCTCACACAACATCTCAGCCCTGCTTCTGTCACTGTGTATCAGGCAAATAGATTTCAGTCAGTCCAGAAAAGTGGGTGATCAACCTATTAAACAGGGGAAAACACAAGTGCTGCCCCATCAGCAGATGGTTCAAGAAAGGACGTGCTCCTTCATCTCAGAGTGGACACCTAAACCAGGCAGAAGAGGGAAGAGAGGAAGAAGAGAGCAAGAGTGCAGCCAGGATAACGTGTTCCAGAAAGACCCAAATCAATGAGAGGAAGCAACAGGGAGGCAGTTACCTTAACTTCTTCCTCTCTCCTCTCCAAAACATTGCTGCTGGAGCTCCCTGGCTTTGTACATCTTCATGGTGGGGCTTAGTGACAACGCAGCTCCCAGCAAACCACTGGCCGTGCTTGCAGCTCAGTGCCATGCGATGATCCAGGCCCATTGCTCCGTGAACCACTCATGTTTCTAGGCTGAAAGAAAAGCACATGGTAAAGAATGTGAAAATTCTCAGAAGTTGTGAAAAGCAATGCACCTTAATTCCCATAAATGTTCTAAGAAAACCTTGAGAGAGCTGATGACTCAGCTGAAACCCGGCTTTGGACTGCATCATCTCCCAGGGGAGGGGTGTTTGCTGAGAGACCATTAGGAAAGACAAGAAAAGAACACAGCTTACAACAAAGCTTTCAGATGAGGATGAATGTGCTTATCAGTGGTCAGTGATGAACCTTTGATGTGCCTTGGAGGAACAGAGAACTCATACATAAAACATAATCGCTGTACAGGGCCCTGATCTGGACTTGTCATTCATGTGATGCATTTTGCATTTGCATCAAGGCATAACAAACCTGATGGTCCTGATGCCAAAATACAAAAATAATCTCACATCTAGTTTCCGGGACTACTCTGTTCCCAGCCTCCCTCATACAGAAACCATTTGATTAGAGTAAATAAAGTGATTCAAGAAAGATATAAAGTATTCATAAAGAGCATGTAGAAAAACAAGGAGTAAAGCTGTGACAGATTTCGTATCTGGGAGAGGTTTAGTTTTAGATTTTAAAAAGGCTTATGCATATTTTGGAACATGTTAGTGTTGCTAGACCTAAATCACTTTTGCATTGTGCTGGGCTCGTACATACACAGGTGAAGGCAGAGAGACGACCTGAGAAGCTTATGTTATAAAAAGGTAAATAATACAAATAAATAAAGCAAAGTAAACCACGGTAACATTACAGAATTAATCTGCAAATTGAAACTCTATCCTCCAGAAATAGTCTTTCCACTATTTGAAGGTTCCTTGCTTTTGAGTCTAATTGCCTTTCTTGATCTTTTCTGGAAACCTGGATATACCGTTGCTTCAACAATAATCCAAACCAGCAGCCTACCACCCAGCCAGCATAGACCATGCCTAATCATCACTGTCCTACATGATTTTTTACTCTTTTGTAGACAGAGGGCTTTAATAAAAGCAACTCCTAATCTCTGGAGTTGCGTTAACAAACTGGCCAGGCAGTGGGTCACATTTTGGATAAGATGTCCCTGCAGAGTCCTCTCTGCACTCTTGGCTGCTTGGCCTGGATGGCTGCTGGTGTTGCATGCCGTTAACATGGCTGATAGCATTTCCACTTTTTTTGCTCTCCTCTTGTGAACAGTTTTTTGTCCTAAATAATGCTTCACCAGCCCTCCGCTGGCAACTGGGAAGAGGAAAAGATCAGGGAGCTGCTCCCTTCAATGATTTCTCATAGAACTTTGCACTTGAAGCTTCCGTGGGATCCAACACTCCCAAGTGTTTCACTGAAGAGTTGACTCCCAAGACTTCAAAGTGCTCATCTGTAGATAATACAGGTTGTCATCAGTATTCCTGAAGGGTAAATAGTGTGCACACACTCCAGGTCTGCAGTGGCTTTCCAGCTCCCTTCCAGATGCAGTTGGAATTTGCCCTTTTGATCTTTCTCTTGCAGCTACAGTTAACTTGGCCATGGTCTCATGGCACGTGGGTCACTGCCATGGTTGAGTAGCCCGTGTTAATGCTCCTCTAATTTAGTAAAGCTGAGGCGAGAGGCTAAATGAAGAGGATTTGTCTACTGCAGTTGCCAAAGCTCTTGCTGAATCCCATACTGATAGCTGTAATAATCTTTTCAGGTTTGTTGGCATTTATAGAATTTTTTTTTTTTTAATTGAGAAAGGTATTTCAAAAGTACAGGCAGCGTGACGGATTTCTTGATTCCTGTAGATTTATGAGGGAAGGAGAGGGATAGAAATTGATAGGGTGGAATTATAGCAGATGTAGGAGGAAGAATGAGGCATATATGTTGCTCTGTTGTTCATTTTCTTGCTATGAGTGTTTTTATTGTCTCTTTCTATGCATAATAAGTGAAGAGGTGTTAGAAATAAAAAAAAAAAAAAAAAAAAAAAAAAAAGAAAAAACCCAGCCATAACTGGCAGACCGAGATACTACAAAATATGAGAAAGAAGCAAGATACAAACACACCCACCAAGAAATTAAAACTGTTTACAGTGAATAAAGTAAAATCCTGGCACTGCCTTTGGTTTGCCCATCTTGTGGGTTTGTAGTTATCTGTAGCCTAGAAGCTCAGCAATCAGAATCAGGGTTATTGTTGGAAATCTTCAGCTTTTCCACAAGTAGATTCCCTCTTGTTTTAATAAAAATAATCTATTTTGTCTTAGATAATGCTATTCTGATTTAAGTGAATATCCACTCCTACTGTGTCCAGTTCTGGGCTCCCCAGGTCAAGAAGGATGAGGAACTCCTATAAAGAGTCCAGAGGAGAGCAACTAGGATGATTAAGGGACTGGAGCATCTCCCCTACGAGGAAAGGCTGAGGGAGCTGGGCTTGTTCAGCCTGGAGAAGAGAAGGCTGAGAGGGGATCTCATCACCACCTACAAATATCTCAAGGGTGGGGGTCACGAGGACGGAGCCAGACTCTTCCCAGTGGTGCCCAGCGCCAGGACAAGGGGCCATGGGCACGAACTGAAGCAGAAGAGGTTCCATTTGAACGTGAGGAAGAGCTTGTTGACTTGGAGGGTGATGGAGCCCTGTCCCAGGCTGCCCAGGGGGGCTGTGGAGTCTCCTTCTCTGGAGATCTTCAACCCCCGCCTGGATGAAGTCCTGTGTAACATGCTCTAGGAGAACCTGCTTGAGCAGGAGGGTTGTACTAGATGATCTCCTGAGGTCCCTTCCAACCCTTGCGATTCTGTGATTCTGTGATCCAGCAAAGGATGCTCTCCAAAAAAATACAGGAGAGGAGGGTTTTTTTAATTTTAAATCCTCTCATAATGGAACTGAATCATGTGAAATAAAATGGCCCTAAACTTCCCTGTTTCTTTAAGAAAGTTGTCAGTCCCACTAAAATATGTTGTTCAGCCCTTCAAGAAAGGTCAGTGCCCTTTCCAATAAAATGGCAATTTTAAAGTGCTGACACTTCTGCTTACTTCAGGATATTCCCCTAAAAATACTGTTTGAGCACTTTAAAATGTTCCACCGGAATCTCATATTTCCCAAAATGATGTTTACAATATAGTGATTTCTTTGTACTTGGAAAAATTACTCTTGATTTATTCTGATTGATTCTGATTCTGCTTTACATCTCATAATGTTAGAAATTGGTCTTTATTATCAGTAATTCTCCTGACAGTGCTGAGCTGATTCTTATTGCTGTTAACAGCCCAATGTGTAACACATTAATGGTCCACGCTTTTGCCTTAGGAAGGCCGACTAACGAACCGGTTGGTTATGGCTGGTAATGATTGATTTGTCAGTGATTATATTGCTTAATTCAACAGCGGCATGAATCAAAGATGACACTTCTTTCTTTTTAGGCTGTCACTTAGGCTTTAGTGCTCTTTATGGTAATGGGTGTTGAAGGGTGTTTATTGTGATGGCCTTTCTCCACGTATCCTTCTTGCAGCACTGCCATAAAGTATTTTTTAGTGCATGTGGCTACGAACATAAACAGCGGATGATTGAATTGCGCAGAGAAGGAAAAGGCCCCAGATATTAACCTCGCCATGACAGCCAGCTTGGACGCGGCGCTACTCGTTCTGGGAGCTCAGCCATGGGATTGGGTTCAACATGATGCCGTGTGTCAGCTGAGCCAGGATAGCTGTCCATATGGGTGCGCATCTAGGCAGCAGCAAGCAGACTAATTCAACCTCGCTCAGGCTGCAGCAAAGTGGGTTTACACAAGGCAAATTACTCCATGGTGAAAAGCGCACCCATGAGCAGCTCTTCAGGCTCAGCTGATGTGTGCTGATCCATATAACCTCAGCAATTCACTCAGGCTTCCTAGCGGCCAGTTATGTCAAAGTTGCTTTACACAATTTTGGCAGAATGAAGGAACCATAAAAGAGGTAAAAATTATGCATTTACGCAGTTTCAGTCAATTTAAGGATCCTTTAAATGCTCATGGAGGTGTAAAGGAATCCTAGCGTAGCATCAGGCCAGGGAGCCAAAACCAACCTTACAGTTGCCTGTTACTGTATATTAACCAGTGAAAGTCATTCCTCCAAAATGCCCCCAGTGACCACATGTAGACACATCCCCAGCGACAGAGCTCCCGCAGAGCATGGCTTCGCAGCCCTGATCCGGTGGGGATGCTGGCATGTTCTTCCCCAGCTACACTCACCTCCAGAAGACCAAACCCCCCTTCCTACGGCTTGGGAACAGAGGGGGCGGTGGGGATGGCCCTGCCTGCTGGGTACGGCTGCAGTGCATGCAGCGTTGTGCACAAGTGATGTGCAACACCCGGAATTAATCCTGGTGGTCTGGGGTTTCTGTTCTCATGCTGCTCCACTTGCTGGGCTGCAGACTGACAGAGCTGAATTCCACAAGAAACTGAGGTTAGTGGAGACAAGGGAAGTCATCGTGCCCCTGCACTCGGTGCTGGTGAGGCCGCACCTCGAATACTGTGTTCAGTTTTGGGCCCTTCACTACAAGAAGGATGTTGCGTTGCTGGAGCATGTCCAGAGGAGAGCAACCAAGCTGG